>NC_092807.1:24810209-24947708 GCF_040954645.1 Diabrotica undecimpunctata
GAATTACATAACGTTCCTTAATTGAAACGATGTCGTTTACCTAATTTTGTAACGAATTGTCGGACAAATTATCGAATTTTAATAAATATAAAAATATCTTACCTCAATGTCGCCGCCGACACTCTTAAACAGTCACTATAATAACTAAAACTAACCAACTTAACCAGTGCAGGCACTCTGATCTAATCACGCATCAAGCCACAAGCTATTAAAAAGAAAAGTCTTTTAAAAATGACATTACAACTACTACCAACTTAATACTATTTCTAATTTAACGAACACGAATGAGAAGATAAATTTTATTTTTATTATAAGTTTGTTAAGAAATCAGATTAATTAAAAAAGTTTAAATATTGATATCTCTAATACATAAATTAAATATAATTGGAAAATTATTAAATTTCTATATTATTTTTTTTGTAATCCCGGTAAATTATACATATTCACCTTCCAGTAGCGCACCTAGAATTTGCCTCTGGTAGTGGGGGGTTTTTGGTTGGTCACCGAAATTTTTTTATGATGTTACGTCCATTTTGAGTCCTTAAAATGTGAGAGTAACAGTGTCGAGTGTCGGAATAGGGCCCTGGGGGGGGGGGGGGGGGTTGGGTGGTTAAAAACTGGGTGCGCCACTGTCACCTTCTATTAAAGAATAAGAAACAATTTCTTATTATGTGCTTCCTTAGAAACAATAGGAATATTTAAAAACATAGAATCGGCTAATCATGAACATAAAAAAAGCATTTTTGAAAGAAAATAGCTATGATTTTTATCTGTAATTTTGGAATTAAATTATTAATGTTTGAAAGTTTCACTTATTTTTACATCTTTAGATTAAATTAAATTTGTCTTACGATTATGTTGTCTGGAGTATCATTCTAGGGTCATAGAAAATGACCAACACGTAACTCAAAGTGATATTATAGGATGTAGAAATGCTGTGTATGTAGTGCATGTATTTTTAGATTAAAGATAACAGTAAAGTAACTTTAAAATAGATGAAAGTTTCCTCAAAGCAAAAAATCGTAAAATACATAATTATTTTATATTCTTGTTGACTTTGCCCCTCTTTATAGTTGCAATATCAAAACTTATAACATATTCATTTTGATTTGTATACGTATCTGTACACATTCTGTGGTTTTATGGAATTGTCAAAAAAAAATACCAGACGTCAAACGTCAACATAATTATTTATGTTTTGTTTGACGTTGACAAATTCTATTTGTGCAGTCAAATACGTGGCCGGCCCTGGATCGAACAATTTTGTAGTCTCACATATTTTAAAATATTAATGTGGTTCTACCTAAATAATTTTTATACAGTATAGAAAGTTAAGCTAAAATGGGGCTGTGCAAATGTCCGAAACGGCGAGTAACGAATCAATTCTGCTTCGAACATAGAGTTTGTGTTTGCGAAAATTGTATGGTAACTAATCACACAATTGTAAGTTTTTTACTATATTCTAGCCTTGGGATATACTAATAGTGTTCTCTTGTAGTGTATAGTTCAGTCTTATCTTCAATGGTTACAAGATAGTGATTATAATTCAATATGCGAATTGTGTAGTAAAGAATTAAGTAGTCAAGACTGTATCCGATTAACCTGCTATCGTAAGTGTATTTAAAATATTTTTTAGTTATTTAAAGTAAATATTGTCTTGTTTACTTTTAGATGTGTTTCATTGGTCATGTTTGGATCACTTTTCACGACAGCTACCTCCTACCACTGCACCCAGAGGATATACCTGCCCATCTTGTAAAAGTCCATTGTTTCCACCATCTAATTTAATAAGTCCTGTAGCAGATGTTCTAAAAGAAAAACTGGCTGGAGTTAACTGGGCTAGAGCTGGTCTCGGACTGCCTTTAGTATGTATATGATTATAGTAACATAGGTAACAGGTGTCCAACAGGATATGAAATTTTTGTTATCAGTATCAGTAATTGGAAATCATTCTATGTACTGTGATATTTTATTAATTCTGCCCACATTTAATTTTTTTATGTAATGGTATATCTCTCCATATACCATTCTCATAATATGTTTTTTCTTATCACATTTTATGATAGTTTGATTGGGTTTATAATGGATTCTTATAGAAAAACAAGGGACATATTCTTTATATAGAGAGTGATTTCTATTTTTCCTTTGCCAGTGCCATTGACTTAGGGAAAAGAATTATATTTTTCAAATGGACTTTTCATCCCTAAAAAGAAGCTTGGAAATTGAAAAAATGACCATATTAAGCAAATTGCCAATGTTAATCATAATATATGCTTTTTAGATTGTTAAATCTTAATATCAAGTTTATAAGTTCAATTATTGGTATAGCATGTTCAAAAATAAAAGTTCTACAAAAAAGGTGAAAAATAAATCAAGTGAAATTTTTAACTCACTGTGTCTTTGGTCCTATAAATATTTCTTTTAAACAATCTTAAAGCCTGAACTTTGAAGCATTCTGATAAAAATGAAACCTGCCCTAAATGTTTTAACAGATTCTAGGTGTATAAGTTTCTACTCATGTTGTTAAGCTGTATCAGTACTTGTATGTTTATTCATAAAAGGTGTGTAAATAATTTAGTTAGTTTAGAATTGTAATACATGTATTATAACTCAGATTATCTTCATTTTCTATTCAATATGCCTGAGAAAGGCATGGGTTCATTATTAACTATTTTCATATTACATATGTGGATTTTCTGAACATTTTTGAAGTGGGTGTCTCATTTTAGTTATTGTCTTCAGGTTACTTTTCTGAGATACCTTATGTTTTTCAGAGTCATTTTTTTATTTTGATATATTATTCCCATAAAAGGTTTTTAAAAAATATAAGGATAAATAGCTTTAAACCATAAGTAACTATCTAGTTTAATTTTTAGTTGTCTGAAGAACGTGAAATAAAAAGCTCAATAAACCATATGAACATGCCTCCTAGGATAACTCCAAGCCCAGCCCATTCAGTGGTTTCAGTGGATGAAGATATTGGTGCTTTTAACAGAGCAGATAGTTTTCAGCATTCTTCAAATAGGCGGATATTTCAGGACATTAGAGATATCAAACCTGATGTTTTTGATCATGACGATAATAAATATAAAAGGAAACCTATTTCTGAATTATTTGGAAATTGGTTCAAGTAAGTTGAAATTTTTGTACATTGTATAAATATCTTATAGAGGCAAATTTTTTGTTTTTGCACCTTACCTCTATATTCAGATCTATTCTGTAACTTTTAACAAATCGAATAGAAATGACCAAGTCGAATCGTAATTACCTGAAATCGGAATGTTGGATATCTATCGCGTCGTGTTCTGTGACGTTGTGTTACTGAAAAGGCTAGTGCGCGCGAAAAATTCATCAAAAAAGAAGATTATATTTCAAGCTTGTCGTCAAGTAGTTTTGATTTGTTTTGGTTAAGTTCTTTGGTTAAGTTTTGGTTTGTTTTGTTTTGAAAAGTTCGTTACAAGAATACAAAATGGCAAGCGGAACAACAAAGAAAAAGACATCTGCTGAGCAGTTGAATTATTTAGTAAACTTTATCTAAATAAATCTAAATAAATAACACCACAGATTAAAAAATGAAGCAGCTACAAAAATTAATCAACCGCTAATTTATATCAACAAGTCAACAAATAAATGTCAAAACAATAATGATACCAATGCGAAAGCGTCAAGACCAATTTCGATGTCGAAACTTGATCTCGACAGAGCTTGTCTAGTCGAAATCAATTTCTACACAACATTCCTATAGTAGAGGTTGAGATGAGTTACAGAATACCGATTCCTACAATTCCGATCCGACTTGCTGACCTCTATTTGATTTGACTCATTTCTATTCGATTTGTAGTTACAGAATAGGGCTGATTATCTCTATATCCTTTGTTTTCATTTTGTCATTCTTCTTTTAGGTTAGGTTATATTCTATTTAAATGTGAGACGAAAGTAAACATTAGGATGTTATTCCATATTTCATGGTTTAAGACCTTAAGCTTTCAGTAAAGTCAGTTAGATCGATCAAATGCAATTTCAATACATGTAAATTGTAATAAATATGTTTCAGGTTGGAGTCTTTTTTAAATAGAAGTTTAACTGAATAGAAACAGTGTCATTGTTTAAACATCAAAAAGTGTTATTTTGCACACAGAGCACAGTTAAAATTCATGTATTTATGTTTTCTAGATATTCTAATAGGTAAACCATGTGTAAAGGATGGATTCTCCAAATCTAGTCCATTCACTTACAGAGATTTGTCCTTGTGCTTTGTTGATAGTAATTGCAAAAGAAAGTCTCACCAGAAACTGAAAATGTTTCAAGTGGCCTATTTGGTAGGATCATTGCAATAAGTGGAAATAGTTTACATGCTAAATTTAGTGAATTAAAGAATTCCGAGTAAAACGAAGATATATTTTTAAATTGCCATGAAAAAAATATGATTTCTGATATTTGGCTTTCAAATTTTTGGTTCATTTTTGGCCATATTTCGGATCCATGTTTCTTTCAATAAATAGATTTGTCTATAACGAGGTCTGTCAAATGTTGTGGTGTCTTTTTGAAACTACAGCTCCTTCACATAAAGATGATTCATTTCAAAAACGAAAAAGACAGTGACCATGGTGTCTATAGTGGCCACTATAAAGCACACCAAACAGTCCTTTTTCTGGATGTAATAACATATACTTGAAGATGATCTTTGCTCTAAATACTTCAGTTTTGCTTATGGACATAGCCATTCTACCAAAAGTGAGCTTCAACTAAACAAAATTTGATTATGAAAAGCGGGATCAATAGCAGTTCTCTTTATAAATATAATCTCTAATTGAATTAATTGCTCTATATAACGATTATATTGACCATAAAATTGACATGATGCATGATATATATTTGGAACTATTAAACAAAAAATTAAAAAATTTCTAAATAAATTTGCATATTTTGGAATTGTTGTTTATGTTAAACTAGTAAGCCAAATTCAACATAAATCAATTGACAGCTGTCAAAATCGCGGCCATCAAAAAAAGTATTGCCTATTTAGGTTTTATAACTCTAGCAAACAACTATTACTGGTGTCACTGGTATTCATTTTTGAATGCTAAATTGATGGCATTTGCTTCGTTATTTGTGGCTAATAATATAACACATGCATTTAACTCCTGATAATTGTTGTAATTTCTCGCGATATTTGGAAAAACCTTTTGAATCAACCCGCCTTTGGTTCGTGTCATCTTACAATAGTTAGTCGGCAGTTTGATACATTGTCTGATTGTTTTGTCAATCTTACCATTCCCAATATCCAGCAATTGTTTTGCGAAACCTTCGGCAAATACATAATTTTACCATGTCATTCTTTACATGTTGCCTTATAACTAATGATTTGATACATGCGTTAAGTACATCGTCGGGTTCATCGACGTGGTTTGTCAAAAATCACCAGACCTATTCAGAAAAACTCCAGAAGCATTCGTTCCATATGATAAGTCCACACATTTAGAGAGTTTTATCTATTCTTGAATTTTTTGGCGTAATTGTTGGCGTTGCAAAAATCATACGCGTCATTTACAGATCGATATCGTATAGGTACACGATATCGTTTCAAGAAGATTAAATTCTTTGCTAGAAAACTTCTATATAGGTCGCACATACTTCATTTCTAAAAATGATATGAGCCATTAACCATGCTTTGCAGAGCACTTCAAGCCATCGCTTTCTCTGTGCTAGTATGCATTGACACTAGCTACTTGAAACAGGTTAAACATGCAATTGGAACCTGAACAATCCGCAAGGATATGCCCAGCAAAAAAATCTTAACTAACAGTAGTCGCCGTTGATTGTTTGGGTGAACTACATATAGGAGATGTAATGCAGTGGATGCATATAAATTCGGATATCCTTCAACTTGTTTCCCTGGTTACGAAACTTTTTTGCTGATGAATTTACCACCATATACATGACTACTGCATTACTGACTAAACCAATCAACGAAAAAAATGCAACTATAACTATCAAATACCTTGTGAATGCAAAACTTGTTGGATGAGACCTCAAAACTGCTAAATGTTTTATTTCCAGAAATATAGAGTTATGATTTTGTTAATGTCTGACCTAATCGATTTCTTTTGGATTTTTTTCCAGAAATATAAGTAATACATAAACGTTTTATGAAATACTTTGCTATTTTTGATTCTTATATCTTTGACAATTTCTAATTTTCAAAAAAGAAACATAAGAACAATAAAACACAGTTAAAGATAATTTAAAACTGGTTTCTAATTTTTTTAGGATAACATTCGGAGCACCGCTGAGAGCTAGGGGAAGAAAATCAGTTTGTCGACGATTTTGCATGCTAGGATCACTTGTTTTATTTGTTATTGTAATGTTTTTCTTTTTAATGTCTAAACTCAGCAGATATTCCATAGATGATGATCCGAATTTTGACGTGAGGCATAATGAATTAGTAAAAACTGCAAACTAGTGAATATCATTACTAAACATTTGAAAAAGCTAAAGATAATAATGAAGATGATGTATTTACTAGTTTTTAAGTTAAGATAGATTGATTATGTAAGCCATATAATTTGTATATATTTGAATAATAATAATATATTTCATTTAATTTTTTTGGTTGTTTACACTTTGGGATTTAAAACTACAGCGGAATGAATCAATATTATAATAGGTAGGGGAACAAGGCGGAATGACACGTTTAATTTTGATACCTTGACTAGTAAACAAGTTTTTATTGAAAATGAAAACAAACTGCAGAAATTAATTAATCAATTATTCTAAGAAACAATAAATAGAATAAAAGTTTATAAAAAATCAAGATAGTTGACAATTTTGCTTAATATGCAAAGTAGTTCTCTTTTCCCATTCCACGAGGTAGATCGGGATTTAAGCTTTTAATAAATACAGCCATAAGAAAATCATGGATTAAAAATATAATTTAGTGGGAAATAACTTTTATTAATATTACTCATAACATAATTTTTAATTGACATAATTCACAGATGAAAACTGAATTATGTGTCCAACTGTAGCAAGATGAGCATTCTACCCATCCTTCATAGAAAGTTGAATAAAAGTCTTGTCAATATACTCTGGGCATCATCTTCAGTGTCACTGGAATCAAGAGTCTCTTTTCTTTGTAACGAAATATATTGCCTACCACATATGGTATTACTATGGGGGTTTAAAATTGGGACAGAAACTATAGGGCAAGCAAAATAAACGATACTTGTGCGAACGGCACTCAGGGTTTATTTGGAGAGCTGGGGTCGTGGATAAGTGAATGAAACAGGGAAATTGGATTGGGGCAACTACAAAAATGAAACAAAAAGAGGGTAGTTACATGAATCTCCTGGACAAATAGACAAAACAAAAACAACAAGAAACACCTCTAGCAATTTAAAATGGACGCCACTTCGAGGTGCCAAATTATAACGATTATAACAACTAGTTGTAACTATTGAAATAATTAGAAATGAAAAATATATCTTTTTAAATGAAACTCAAAAAAGGTGTTGGAGAGTTAGTTAAGAGAAGTAAACAAAGTGGTTTAAAAAAAACCAAACATTTATACAAAAATACTTACGATATAAATGGTTACAAGGATTTATACCAAAATAATAAAAAAAAAACTTTCATATGTCCTATTCGTTTACAAACTCTGTGTACAAGTGAGAGATGCTACAACACTTACAAAAAATTGTTACTGCATGGAGGTTAACCTTCTTAAAAAAAAACAAAGCAAACTAATGTCAAATATGATTAGATAGTACAATATTAATTATTACAAATTCTTTTTGTCATGAAAGCAAATTATTATTATTAAAAAAATGTCTATCTTTACTTTAAATTTAACACAAAAAAGTTACCTGGATTGCACTAGGGTTTTACACAAAAATTCTGGGGGTAGAAACTAGACTTCACTGGAACTCACTGTACCACTCGAACAAATTCATCTCCACTGTGATAGGACAAGACAAAATTGAGATTGGAAATTGGGGCACCGGAACACAAACTTTGGAACTCTGCTTCATAAAAAGACTGGAAAGATGTGGGTATATTTCAAATCCTTACATTAACTGAGCAATTAACTGCCACTAAACTTATTTTCCATAACGTAAGACGAAGAACAAAAGGACATTACAAATTCGACGTGAAATTTGGACAAACGCTAGAAGCAGCTGTCTCTGACAACGCCTCAGCGAGAGTGAGTTAATTCTTAAAAATCATTAGCTTCCCAACTTGGTATAAACAAAACATATAAACTGGAATATTTCGTTCATTTGACGACGAAAAATATCTTAGAGCGGTTTCGATCAAAGAATAAAAAGTAAATACACATCTGTGGAATAATAAACAAACTCTAAAATGGTTTATTTCGACCTCGGTGACGCTAAGATGACTTGAAAGAATTTTCAGATACTATAGCAAATACGAGGGGATTTCAATATATATCAAGGAATTTTAGAAATGCTACATCTTGTCTTTCAGACCTTTATTTAACAACACCCTCTTCCTTTTAACCGCCTTCTCGTTAGTGGCTTTGCTTCCGTCTTTATTGAAGCTAACTTTTCTTTTTAGCCGCCTTGGCTTTTGTTTCTTCCTTGACCTTTTTCAACTCTTCCAAATATGGCGATGAAGTCAGAATGGCTGTTTTTCGTTTTTTCGAGAGGTTCTTTTCTTATTCTGTTCCACTTTCAGTATTGGTAGAACATGTTGAGGAGAAACAGTCGGAACTGACGTTGTTACTTAAGTATGTAACTGAAGGATTTGGAACAGTATCTGGCATCCATGAACACTGAGGAAGAATGGGTACGTGTAAGTTTGTTCCGAGATAAATTCAGTAGTGGTATTTTGACTAATTTGTTCCTCCTCAGCTACTTCATTTGTCATTGACAAATCACTGGCGTTACTGAGCTTCAAATTATCATCTATATGAATATCTATTGGTGCAGATGGAAGGAAATCGTCTTCAGTAAAAGCATTAACATCTAGATGCCGTATTCCTGAAGCCGTTCAGTGCTGTTTTCATTGTAGCTGCATTAATAAATGCAGCTTCAAACAACGATGCAATCTGAAATAAAGTCACTACTTTTCCAGGATTTGATCTTTTCCATCTTAGCACTTCCTCTTCATAATAAACACTAATAGGCTTCATCAGTGGAACATCTAACTGCCGAAGACAGTGCGAAAAGTGGAGAGGGAAGCAGAGCAATACAACTCCGTTAACTCAAGCGAGATAAATGAGTTCAAGGTTTTTGGTATGTGTTGAATGTCCGTCGAACAGGAGCATCTTTTGTGGCCTTGGAAAAATGTATAAATTTTTTAAACCAACCAACAAATGTTTGGGTTGTAACCTATCCTGAGTCAGAAACTTCTGCCCACCCTCCAGGTGGCAGACCCAACTCGAACTCTCGCTGCTTTAGTTCACTGGGGAAAATTAACATAATAAGATCTACTGGCAGAAAAACACAACTCCACAGTCACAGTTTCACCCCACTCAGATGATGTTAGTGTGCCTACCTGCCGTTTTCCTTTCGTTGCTATGAGTTTATAATGTCCTTTTGGATTCATGCTAATGTCGGTCTCAATGGCGCTACAGCTATTTTGTTGATGTGAAATTCCGGACTATCCCGCTGTTTCAGAACATATCGAGCCAATGTTGATTTTGGTACACCAAATTGAGACGAGGCTTTGTCTAAACCTAACTGCGGAAATTGCCTGTTCCATAGATTCCACAGGCCAAATTTGTCTTTCTATTTTTATAACGTAGCTGTGAACCATCTGTAGCAAGAACACTTGAAGGTAATTTTCTCTTGAGCGACATAAAATAAAGAGGGGTGGAATGAGACACATCTCGTTCTGCCCCGAAGTTTGTTATTGTGAATTTCAAACTTTTGTGAGGTTATTTAACAATATTTTAAAGATCTATGGGGGTTTACAGAAAGCTACAATATCGATTTCAATAGTATTTAATGCTAAATAAGCAATAAGAAAAATTTAGTCATTTACCTTCAGATGTGAAATGGACAGAAAATGCAACAAAACAACTGAAATTGACAAGTACGTTATAAATATCACCTTCGCTTTGATGGCAGCGTAACACACGCGTGAAAAAATACAAATCTCATTCTGCCCAAGCCACATAATAAATAACAGTCACAATAGATTAAATTATTTCAAATTTACTAAATTATTAATCTCTAAAAATTTAAATTACAGTTCTGCCGTAGCTTGTCACAAATTTCTCAATCCGAGTCTATGGTTCCGTTTAAAATATGGCGATCGCGTACTGACACACTTCGAAGGCGGCATCTGAGAGTGGGCATTCTGATTGTTATTTGTTCTGTGATTTTTATTCACCTTGACAGGTGACTAAGATCTTCCATATGAAGATCAGTATCTGTGGATGATTTTCATCCATGGTAAAGTTTTAGGTACCTCCCCTTCATATATTGGGCTGTGTACACAGATATGCGACCTTGACAATATTTTTTTATTATTATTATTATTTATCTTCCAAAGTTTAATCGATTCCATTAATTGCGAATTTCTAGTACCGGTCATAGGCATCCGTTTTGGGTAGGCCAACGGTTATTTTAACGCTCTAATTGCTTTTTCTGTGCTATGTACCTCTTTAACAAGAAACTATTATGTTTCCTGTAGTCGATTTTTTTGGACTTAATTAGTTGAGAGTAAGAAACTTATCGGCATATAAAAACCTTCAAAACGCTTTATAAATGTTTCTATCCTTATTTGTTGCTTAGAAAGTTGCAAAATAAGTAAGAAATTTGGGTTTTTTATAATATATTTTTAAAAATGAACATAGGACTTCATATTACATGGAATACTGGGACTTGTGGTGCTTGAAATATGATCAAAAAGCGATCGGCCAAATAGTTTAAAGATATTTTTTTTGTTTATCCCAAATTTATTTTTTTTGTAACAATATAAGTGCGAAAATGAAGTTATAGTAATTCTACGGGTAGCTTATGAAAGAAAATTTATTTTATTCTATAAATAATATAAAAAATTAAGAAAAACAATTTTGAATATTGCAAAAACATATTTGAAGTGAATACTTCTTATCGCTCGGTATGATGTTTTTGCAAGGATCCGAAATTATATTTAGCGTGACATTGTTTAGCAGTAACATTGCGGTATACCGTAATATACGATTTTTTTATATATAACTTTATAAAAACTCAAGAATTACTGGATCGATTTGGCTAAAATATATATAAAAAATATATAAAAATTAATAGTTTAGAATTAAAAAAAAAAGAAAAAGTAAATAGTTTTAAACAGTTTTTAAAAAGTAACTAGAAAAATTTCAGTACAAATAATAAAAAAAACATATGGCAACTGGAGTTTTAAGGGTTCTGACTCTATTGCCAAATCTCTCCGCTAATATATCGAAGGGGAATTGACAAAAATTTAATTATTAGCTGCAATTAATATCGAAAGGAACAAATATTTATTCATTAATGTTTTATGTAAATTATAAAATTGCACAATCCATAAAATAATACAATAAAAATGCACTTTTTAAAAACTGTGTAACAAATCATACATACACAAACCATACATACTCTGTATGTATGGTCTGTGTATAGGACGTGGCAACATTGCAAACACCAATATTTCGTTCTGCGAGCAGAGAACAACCAACACTTGTTGTTCTGTTATTCTATGCTGCGAGCTTGATTTGTAGCTATCTTCATCCAGACCACAAAAAGATTGTTGAGTAGACACTACCGTCTTGCTACACTAGTTCACTATATTTTAGTAATAACATAGTATTATTTGTTCCTTTTTTATAGTAAAGCTATTATTTAACAGTTCCATTACCAACAATTCCTTTTATCAATAGCAATACTAAAATTGATTGTTAAATATGACTATGGAACAGAACTTTTTAGGAAACAATTTTGTTTTAAATCAACCATGGGAATGTGGCAACACTGCAAACACTGATGAACAGCTGATGAGTTAAATCACAGAACAAATTTAAAATACTAAAATAGCTGATTTCTAAATATTTTAACCTATAAAAAACAAATTTAAAACACTTTAAAATGTGTAGTGTACATATACCAAAAATAATAATATCTACCCCATTCCAAGAAGAAAGAAAAGCATCTGAAGATGCGTCAGCTTTAAGAATGAAAGATACAAAATACTTTGAGATAGTGACGACTAATGCGGAAAACAGTTTCCAAGATATGCATTTAACCAGAATAAAAATTCTCAGAAGAGAACTAGAGTTTATAAAAGATACCAATTGGAGATATGAATCAGTTGATAAATACATGGGACAGTTTTTAAAATAATTTAGGTTTGTTCTCTGATTAACTTTGTCAATATAATTATTTATTTTGTTGTTGTTTTCTTCATTACCTTAGACAACTACAAGCAAGTATTATGTACATACTTTTTTCATAACAAATAAATATTTAAATGCTTGCATATTTGTTAAAATGCATCATTCTAATAGAGCAAACATTCAGGAAATAATAAAAGCTGTATTTATTAAATGACAATCTGAACATTTGACAGTTTTAAATTATTTTTAAACTGGTTTAAAGTAGCATACCATAGATAAATAATATAGTATATAAGTATAGGTAGTATACAAATAAAAAATAATATTTTTTTAATTTACTTACAACGAATAAAGTTACTGCAAATAAAATAATAATTTTGGATTGTGTACAGTAATAGTTTTGAGTACCTAGGAGATATGCATGCAGTAGAGTTAGGGTGAGATAGATGAAGTGGAAGAAAGCCAATGGTGTACTGTGTGACAGGAAGATTCCAATGAAACTAAAAGGAAAATTCTATAAAACTCCGATGAGACCAGATAAATCAAGCAAGAAATAAATGGATATTAACTAAAAACGAATGTCATCAAAATAAATACAAAGATAGTAGACTAATGTTGCAAAAATAAAAAAAGGCTGTGGATTGATAAGTTGTTAAAAGACCTAGAAGAGAATTGTAACAGCAGTGCTAAACTATTTTGATACCTAAAAGCTCAACAAATAAAATACAGATCAGTGTTTAAAATTGACAATGGATCATGGGAAACACAGTTCACACAACTATATAGATGCAACGAAAGCTCTGAAGAGGAAGAATGTGCAATGGAAGACATGAAAAATAATGAAATAGGGATACCAACATATGATGAATATTTACACATCATTAAAAAAATGAAACAGGCAAACACTAGCCCTAGCCTAGATGAATTTACAAGTTGATTAAAAAACGAAGAAAAATTATTAACAAGTAATTAAGTATTTACAACCTAATAGTTAGAAAATGTGTCCCTAGAATACTTGGGACACATTACAAGAGGCGAAAGATATGAACTGCTTCGAATAATTATGCAAGGGAAAATAGCAGGAAAAAGGTCCATAGGAAGAAGACAAAACTCCTGGCTAAAGAATCTACGGGAATGGTATAGCTGTAGCAGCAACGAATTGTTTCGGTCAGCAGTTTCGAAAATACGTATAGCCCTGATGATCGCCAACCTTCGGAACGAAGATGGCACTTGAAGAAGAAGAAGTTAGAATATGGGAAGCAGGAGAAATGAACAGTCAAGGTCAGCTGAATTAAAGGAACTATAGTGCACTCCTCAATACAAATAGTAGCATATGCAGATGACATAGTTCTTATGGGAAGAGACAGCAAATGATTAAAACAATCAGTAACAATCCTGTTAAATGAAGACAGAAAAGAGATCTAGAAATTATTGAAGGAAAAACATAATATCTAATCTGTTCTAGAAGAGAACAAGACCACAGAAATTAAGATAGGAAACTAGCCTTTTGAAAGAGTTTAACAGTACATATTTGGGAGTTATTGTGAATATCAAAAATAAAAGAAGTAACAGAGCGAATACCAGCAGGCAACAAATCATACTGAAGGGCAAAAGGTTATCGAGAAATACAGAATATTATATTACTTACTTATTCTGTACTATTTTAATACAGAAATTATTCCAGAAAAACTGAAAATATACAGACTTGCAATCAGACCCGTAGTTACATAGCTGAGACAATGTGCCTCACAGATAAACATTAAGAATAATGGAAAACGGGGAAATGAGAAGAGGAATGATCCATGAAATAAGCATCATAACAAATTTGGTTTACAAATAGCCAAAATTTATGAAGACTAAGAAAATAATTCTAAATGGTAAAATATTGATTGGCAGTAATTAGTTTCAAAGTTTAATTTTTTAAGTGAATACTTCTTATCGCTTGGTCTTTGTCAAAGTGTCTCTACTGTCAAAATAACGCGTGCTGTAATACAGCAAGTGCAAAATTGACTCTGCAATATCTCTCTAATTTTGCACTTGCTGTATTACAGCACGCGTTATTTTGACAGTAGAGCATGCGCAGATGTGATATTTGACTTACGCTGCGTTATTGAAAATACGGCCTGCCGTTATTACTTTCTAATATTATATTATTTATCTATGGTTATTACCTAAGCAGCTCGAGTGTTTTCGTTTTCTGTATGACAGCTCTTATCTTTTATTTTATATCACAGCAGCAATCTCTGCTGTGAGAATTATTCATGCTGAATGTGGATTAGAGAGTTTAGATTGCAGAGTAATTAGTTGTTCGGTGCTATAGTAGTGGCTCTGTGGTTTAGATTCATATATATGTCGAATTGATGTTGACTGACGGTTACCCATATTTGTTCGATACGAGATCTGGGTCCTGATTCTAATTGAGATTTCGACTCAAAACATGTCGAAATTAATATGGCGACGTCGAAATGCGACTTGGCGAACCTTGTGGATTTCAGCTGAACTAACCAAACGACGTCACTAGTTTTCGACTTATCGAAATTAATTTCAACCACAAGAAAGTGGTTGAAATTTCATTTCGAGTCGAAATTAATCTGACATGACTGACTGGACTGGGAGAAGTGAACTTAGGTTCAGTTTAAGTAGGCGGTGTTTTGATCCTTTCAAGGAAAACTGAGGCAAAAAGTATCAATATGGCTGTGTTTTACGGACATTTGCTAGTTTTGGAGGAATTAGAGAGGTTAGATATCCGACGTTCATAACGGAGGATAAGAAGAATGTTACGGGATACTCAAAATTCTTTTTCACTAAGTGATGCTCAATTTAGGCAGCAATTCCGGCTTAATAAACAAGCTGCAAATTATTTAATAAGGGTATTAGAACCATATTTGGAAGAAGGTGTTTATGCCTCTAGGATACCCAAAATGTTTAGGGTTAGTATTACTAAGCTTCAGTAAATTTAAAAATATATTAGAATATAACCACTAAGTCAAATCTTAGTGGTTATAACTTAAGGATCTCCCACATCGCTTTTTTTTTCTTGCCATCTTTTCTTTCAATTCAAAATATAATTGAGAATGGCCAATATTTATGATTTAACAACTCAAACAAGAAAAAAAAGACGTTCACGTAACGTAAACAAAACAAACATTCAACAAGCGTAGTGCAGCCAATAAACAACAGGGCCAACCCAAATTTTCAGCAGTGTCAAAATGATAAAGTAAATATCCCCAGTTTTAACTACAATCGAAATGAATGAGAATCGCTAGCGATTGCGACTGTCATGGCGTAGTCGCTTTTAAATTTCGACATCGAAATGAAATAGAATCAGGGCCAAGATGCAACGTGACGCAGTGTACAGAAAGAGTATGCATATTTATCTGACGCGATGGTATATTGTTAGAGAAAATACTGGCAGTTGATTTCCTTAGTTTACTGACCGTCACACAAGGAAACTTGTTGTAGAATGAGTTCAGATCAGTGTTCCCAAACTTAAAAAAATAAAATCGGTAGAATTTGTTAAAAAAATCGGTAGATTGTGGTGTAAAATCGGTAGATTTTTCAAAATATACTATTTTGTTTAAATTTCATAATGTTTTGCAATTCGTTTATTTAAGAAAAAATAAAATATGTTTATTCATCTAAATCTAATAAAATAAAAAAATGAGAACCGAGATACTAAACTTAAAACGAGAAGGTTGGCACTGCTGGCACTTGGCTGGCAGTAACATCCAACAGTAACGAAGTGGGAAATACGAAGTTGTCACATTTATATTGGGTACATATACTACATAAATATTAAGGTCTGGATTCTACTAAGTAGACGAGAGAAAAAAAAAGAGGACTTAAAAAACTTTATTTGTCATGTTTATTTTAAACCATATAATATAATCTCAAACTAAATGAAATATTGAAATAGACACCTGCTACTTGTTTCACCTAGGTTTGAATCACTTTCAGAACTTGACGACATAACTATTAAATTATTGTTACGCGTACAATAAAAAATTACGCTACTAATACAATAACACGACGTTAACGAGTTACGACTTCACAAACCTCAACTGACTGAAATTTAAATCTTTAAATGAGTCTGTGACTAGGAATCGAATACTTATCCGAGAAACGAAAACTCAAGTATAAAACCTTTTTACAAGGAAATATTATTCAACAAACAAACTACCGAGTTTTTATGTGAGGTGCACTCGGAAGCTTAGATTAACTATGCGTTGTTCCGTTCCTAACTTGACAAATTCCCAGAACCAAGCGGTCGGGATCACAATGGATTTGGATTCATTTATTGCATTATTAGCTTTTATGACATCGTGTACTTTGTAAAGTACCGCTTAGGTATCATTTAAGAATAAATTTTTGAATGTTTTCACACGTTTTCGTGAATACACAAAAATGCTCAATGCAAATTACACGTATCGGAAGAAAAATTGTTTTGTCTCTTACATATTTCTTCTCAAATTTAAGAATAAGTAAAAATTTCTATCTGAATATAAAAATCGGTAGAATTTAAGCCTGTGTCGGTAGATCGGTAGAAATACGTCGAAATCGGTAGATCTACCGATTTATCGGTAGGTTTGGGAACACTGGTTCAGATGAGTTTGAAGAAGAATGGACCGTGGAAGTGATGACGTAGATTTTATTGACATATGTCAGTTTCACTTTCCAAACAAACCTTGTTTAGTGTGGATAATTTGTATTTTTCGTTATTTTTTCATTTTTTTTACAGAATCTTTCCGCTTTTTGCAATATCTAAGTATTCTAATAGTTACTACAACAATTTTACAAGGTTGTGTAAACAATAAAGCATGTTGTTTTATAAAAATAGAATAAAATGCATGTATCAATAAAGTAAGGTTAGAATGTCTTTAATTTAAACTTTTAAACTATATTTCATAGAAATAGAACACTGAATTATGATGGTATTATCTTAAAAACACTATACTTAAAAGAAAAAGCAGCAGAGGAAGCAAAATGTTAACTTTATAGAAATTAAAAAGTCTTGAGATTGGACATTTCAACTTTTGTTTGGAAAGTAATTGACAGTTGTGACGTCACACTTCCACGGTCCATTGGAGGAAGTAGCTGTGTTCATTACATGTGTACAAAACTGCAAAATTAGAAGAATGTGTGTACATGAAGTTAACTTGAATAGAGAGCGTGATGGCGACTTTCATACTCTTACGAATATTTTTGAAAAGGATATAAATAGTGATAGGTTTCACATATATTTTCGTATGATATAGGACCAGTTTGACTATCTTTATAATTTATTAAACGACAGAATTAAAAAAATGATACGAGATTTCGACGATCAATTGGTGGCGTTTGGGTGCTATTTGTTTAAGGTAGGCAAATAAAAATACTACTTCACTCTATTATTTAATTGATTAAAGTATGCATATAGATAAATCATAAATTATTATATTGATTGGTGTATGACAAACAGTTGGACGTTAAGAGATAATATGATAAAGGTTGTCTATTGTAGTGATTTTGGCTTCTTCTAACGGAAGAAGCTTCTTCACTTGTTTCACCATACTGAACTGGTTTGTGATACTGAAATAGAACATTTTTGCTATTTAGTACATAGTGCATTTTTTGCTATTTGTCTGTCTTCTTTTTTTTGCTGCAATAAACGCGTTTCTGAACTTTGTCCACATAATCACAGAATAATAAACAATCAAAATGCCCACTCTGCTTGTCAAGATAAGTATGAGCATCTCGTTCGCGCAGACGGAATCAACCATGTTTTAAACGGAACCAGTGCTGTTCAGTGCAATTTTATATTGTGTGCATAGAAAAATTAACCCGGTTTAATTTATTTACAGCAACCATAGACATAATATGCACTATTTTATTTTACTAAATTATTAATCTCTAAAAATTTAAATTACAGTTCTGTCGTAGCTTGTCACAAATTTCTCAATCCGAGTCTATGTTTCCGTTTAAAATATGGCGATCGCGTGCTGACAAACTTCAAAGACGGCATCTGAGAGTGGGCATTCTGATTGTTATTTATTCTGTGACATAATATTGATCACTACCGCTGTAACAAAAAAATATGTATTAATAACAATATCGTATTTGCATGTTTTTGGCAACCGGAAATTCGTTTCGTTGTTTGGGATTCATTTACAATATATGATTTAGTACAGTAGGTACGAAATATTATCCAGGAAGTATGTAATGCCATAAGAGAAATTTTAAGTCCTATTGTAATGCCGCCTCCTAAGGAAAAAGGTGACGGAACGCTTTAAAAATAAATGGAATTTTCCCAACTGTTGAAGGGCGTTCGATGGCAAACATATAAAAATTCGATGTCCCATTAACAGTGGATCCAATTTTGATAATTACAAAGGAAACTACTCGATTGTTCTCCTCCCCCTAGTAGATGCAAACTACAAATTTATTTCAACTGAAGTAGTCTCTTATGGTCGTAATAGTGATGGGGCTATATTTAGTAATTCAAAACTTGGAAAAGCACTAGATAATAATAATCTTGGAATTTATGAGAATAGAGCATTAGTGGAAGCTGGAGAAAAATTAGCATTAGTGCTGGTGGGAGACGAAGCTTTTTCTTTAAAGTCTTACCTCCATCGACCTTACAGTAGACAAAATATTGCAAGTAATGAGGCTAATAAGATTTTTAATTATAGATTGTCTAGAGTTCGCAGATTGGTAGGGAAGGCTTTTGGTATCTTAAGCGCTAGGTGGAGGTGGAGAGTATTTTTGCGCTACTTGGAGGTACAGCCAAATACGGCGGACACTATTGTTGTAGATTCATGTTGCCTTTATAATAAGCTGTGTAAATCTGCAGATTTTGATCCGAAAATGACTATCTGAACACTTCCGAATCTGGCTTAAATAATCTAGATGGATTAAGACAAAATTAAACGCAATGTGGGAACCTTAAATAATTTTTCGATCTTTTTTTATTTGCTTATATCTACGGTAGTTTCATAAAAAATATAATGTGAGAAATTATCATTTTAGTAAACTATCACAGATCAGCAAATTTTACTCAACTGTATACATTATGATTACATCATAGATTGTGCTATGATGATTACATTATGAAAAGTTGACCTCACATGGGCGAAGAATTTCTTCTGTACTGTCAAGTGTCACATAGTATTTGACGTTTCTATTATATACGTTTTTAATATGGCGGACGTTTGATATTAAAATATTTTGGTGATGTAGAATGCAACAAATTAGTGGATATATGTATGAAGTTACTTCAAAATAAATTATATTTAGACTACAAGTCGACAAAATTGCTTCTACAACCTTAAAGATGTGTGATGCATGCTCCGATTTTCTGCAACTGCTTGTTTCATGTAAGAAATATTTTCTTTTACTGTATCCGAGATTTTTTTAATACTTATAGAGTGTATTCATATTGTTGTTTATGTTTTTTCTGTATTGTGTTCTAGACGAGGCTCAGTTTTGTACGGAAACCACTGAACAACCTATTTTAACCGGTAGAGATGTGGATACTGTTTTTGTTTATGTCCAGACTTGGCCAGCCAGGTAGGAAAATATTATCTATTTAAAATTTTGCATATAAATACATAAACACCAACCAATAATATTAAAAAAATAGATAAACTCAAATATCAAAATTAGTGTATATGCAAGTCATTTATTAGTTAACTCCATACATTCATTGCACACCTTTAAATAGTTTATTTATTAAAGTTAGAAATATCTATTTATTTGTAATTCTTTAATATTACATCACAACTTACATAGCTTTTCATATAATTGTTGATTCTAGTTTGCTGTATTATATATGACCATTATAAATTAGTAGGTAGTTTATATTTGATAAAATATGTACATGATTTTGGAACATAATCTACTTTTAAGAAATTATACAATTATAACAATATCATTCAATCAGGAAGAATACTATACATTTCTATGAAGTTATGAAGGTATAAAAGAAGGAAAGTTATTTTTAAATTTTGTCTACTTCTAAGTGAAGTTTTTATTGTTATTTATTCATAATCAGTTGATATAAATAATATATATTGTACTATTATACATATCTTACATTGTTAGATTTATGTCCATTTGATTTTAAGATGCATAGAGAGTTTATTTTACTTTAAAACCATGTAAAATCTTTTTAAAAACTAAAGAAAAATTTGAATTAACTTGCCTGCCTACTCATTTGCATTTGAGGTTATACCAACAATTTTGTTTGTATTCAGTTGTTATTTTAGCTTTTTATTATTAACTTCTATATTTGTATAAAAATCAGTTCTAAAAAATGAAGTTTTTCATGAATGGATAAAAAATAGCAATAAATAAAAATTGTAAAAATAATTGTATTAGATTTGCCTTTATTTTGGTGCTTAAGCAACTAGGTACCTTATTTTTAGTTTGATAGCCAATTCTATTACTATCTCTGCTGCTTCTACTGGTTTTTTGTTAAACTTTTCATTTAATGTTATTAAAATATCTCCTGCTGAACATTTTTATGTTCTTTTTTGGCCTTGTTGAGCGTTTAGTTTTTTGTCTAAAGTGGATGTAGTAGATTTACTGAAGAATATTCTCACTATAATAAAAAACAATTTCAATTAAAGATTATTCCTCATGATTTGAAATGAAGTAAATAAATTACCCTTTTTAACAAAACATGTCATGAATTTTACTTGATTCTTCATAAGGACAGGAGATTATTCTGTTTGTTGTTGGTGTATGCATTTTCTGTATAAATTATAATTGTGTATATATTATAAATAAATAAATCAACAAGTTTCTTATTTACTATCTTTTTCTTTTTGTTGAATTAAGTATCAACTTACAATTATAAGAAGAAATGTATTAATAGGTATATGTCTTAAAGTCTAAAAACTTTTTCACTATTAGTTCCCATATGCTTCTACTCAAATGAATGAAATAAGATTTCAAATATTTTACTGTATTCTTGTGGCTAATAGGATAATGTTAATACTACATAAGAATGCACTATTACTGATTTTAAAAAACATATTGCTATTTGTTTTCCAAAAAATTTTTAAAGATCTGAAAGAGAAACTAAAAGTGATAAAAAAGAAGAATCTTGTCAGATTTTTAGTAACTTTTTTGGGTGTTAATCAAGCTTTTAGAAATTTCTTTGCTGCTTTTAAGTATGGCATATGTTTTCTTTAGTTTAAACCCATGTTATCTATCTAGCATTCTATGTCCTAATTAATTAGAATAAATCTTTGATCTGTATTTGAAAATATTTGCAGTTCGTTTTTTGTGATTCTTTTATAAATTCACATGTCATGGCAAAACGCTCATCCTTATCCTGAATGCGTTCAAGGATTTTTTAGATGTAAACACTGAATTTTTCATTTGGAACATATTCAGAGAAAAAATAATTGGTCTATGTAAACATGTGATTTCTAATATGGAAGCATTCCCCTACAATTAGTTCTGGATGTTGTACTGCTAATACAGATGTTGCAAAGAAGGTTAACATGTTTCATGCTTAAAGCCAATGATATGCTATTGATAAGTGCTCAAAATATGTTATAACTGATTGGTTTCTTGTTTGCAGAATACATTTATAAAGTTTTGGCTAAATTTTGTATTTTCTAATGCATGACACTCATAGGTATCGTCAGTAATTGATCATTAATGTTTCATCCATATGCTAAGTAACTCACATGTGCGTCCTTGATTTTTAAATTGCAGAACTGTACAAAAACTGTACAAAACAATTTCCAACACAAATTGCCAGGTTTTCCAGGTCATAAGCTGCACTCAAATATAGTGTATTTTCTTAAATTATTCTTTGAACAAACCTTACATCCTTTTCCCTTTATCCCATCTTTACTATTGACATAGTAGTCAATAGTTTCATATAGTTTCATATTAGTATATAATAGACATAGTTTCAAGTTTTTGAAATGTTGTATTTGTCTGTTGTTTGTTGTTGCGGTTTGTATATTGGAGTAAGCAATACTGTTTCAGAATTTTTTAAATGATATTCATATAAATTCTGTATATATTTAGAAGAGATATTCTTTTTTTGTATAAGTATTACGTGGATTCTGTATTTAGTATTCCATTCTGATTTTTGTTTCTGTTGGCAGAGATCTCTTAGGTGTGCAGTATTTTATGATGATTCTTATTTTACACTTTTACATGGGTGATATAATTACTATTTAAATGGGAATAAGCCACAATTAAAGGTTAAATTACGTTTATTGATGTTTCAATTTCTACTTCAAAAATCGTTCTCAAAATACAAATATTAGTAAATTAAATTTTTGTTTTTCTGTTCTTTAGTGAAAAATTCTAATAATTTAATTTTATCTGACTCATTAATATTGACAATTCAGAGATACATTATACATTTTAAAGTAGACGACTTTAAAATGATATTGCCAATATTGTTGAGTTGCGCTCCTGGGACGACTTTACTTATAAGATAGTTCATTCGATTACATGAAATCAACTTTAACTTGAGGATATTCATCAGAAAAGGTCATAGTATGTAATTCGTCTGTAAAAAGACAAATATATGCCATGATGACAGTAAAATTCTCCTGTTAGTGATTTCATAGTAAATTATGAGGGAAAAACCAGGAAAAAAGCCTCATTATACTATCCCGACATAGTAAGTATTTGGTCATGCATTTAGTTTACCTTCAATAAACACCAAATTCTGATTTTATATGTTTGTTATTTAAAAAACATAAATGATGTATTGTACTTTGATTTTTCTCTTTTTACGTATGGCTGATATATTTGAGTCATTTTATTATTGCAGTAATTTAAAAGTGGTTTAATCATATACAGTTTATTTTCTATTACGTCTTCTTTTGGATTGAAAAAGATGAAAAAGAAGATCAGTATTCAGGTAGTTCTGGATTCTATTGGTTTTCCATGTTCCCATATGCAATGTAAGTCCAAAAAATGTTTTAAGTTTGTTAACACACTTTCATTGATTTATATGTGAATGATCTGAACCCAGAAGATTTGATAAAATAAAAATTTTTATTCCCATGTAACACTTCCACCATTCCAAAATAATCATTTTCTTCTTCAACATCTAAAAAAAATAAAAGAAAGCAATTGTGAAAAAAACTGAGAGTGGCCATCTTCATGCCAATCGCTTCAATGTATTTTTTCTCGCCATCTGATCTAAAGTATCAACACCATCTATAGTCTCATTATAAAAAAGATTGATATCTGATTTATTTTTGTATTCACCGCTTACAACATCATCAGAATGCTAGGTTGATAGAAAGAGGAGTATCTTTGTAGGATTCTGACACGTTACATAAGAAAGAAGATTAACTAGTGGGTTTCGTGACTTGGATGTGAAAATGCAAACATATTTGAATACAATTGCCTTTCTTCCGTTTTCTTAAGTATTTCCGGTATATGCCTGCGCGATTTTGTTGGAGAATGCCAACTAAAGTCAGACCAAAGTCATTGTGCAGATCTTCTGCAAACTCCTCAGAAGTGTCATATCTGTCCGTCATTATGTTACATCCAGAGTTTCAAATCAGAGATAGAAATCGTTTTACTATTTCCTGTGGACCCCTAGCAGGAGAAGAGCAATAGCAAATAGCAATGGAATTAATAAAATATGATGGAAGAGAATTACACAAAGAAATAAACAATATCTATGTCTATCTATAAAAAAGGAGATCGCGAGGAGTGCGGGAATTACAGAGCAATAACTCTATTAAATACCACATATAAAATGCATGAGACTTAAATCATGCGCTGATCAACAAATAATTCCTTACATACAGTGGAGCAAATGATTCAAAAATCCAGAGAATACAACCGAGAATTGCATGTAATATTCATAGATTTCAAAAGCGCTTTTGATACAATTAATCCGACAAAAATACTGAAAGAGCTAGAGTATCTTGGAATCCCAGAAAAATTAAGACATGCTAACAGTGAGTCTAGAGAACACCACAGCAAAGATATTTCAATTGAACAACTTCTGTCTAAGGAGATCAAAGTAAACAAAGGCGTAAAACAAGGTGACTTTATCTCCACGACACTATTTAACCCGATGTTAGAAGCAATAATAAGGAGGACAAACTTCGTAAACAAAAACATTACAGATCAACTTCAACTATGTAATAGCATATTATGCAGACGATCTAGTCATTATAGCAAAGACAAAGATGGTACTTATAAGAGCAATTGAAAAATTAGATAAAGAAGCAAAGAGAATAGGGGTAGAGATAAACCAGCACAAAACAAAATAAATGACGATAGGGAAAGGTGACACAACTCAGAAATATCTAGTAATACAGAACCATAAATTTGAAACTGTATATACCTTTATCTACCTGGGAAAACAGGAAAAGAGAGAACAGAGGAAAGAATTCTAAAAAGAAAAAAAACATAGAATGAATAGAAACCTGTTGAGAAGCAAGACTTTAAGTCCAAGAAGCAAGTAAGAGAACAAAGGTGAATCTATATAAGGCCTGTTGTTACATATATGGGATGGAAACAACAACAATTAACAAGAAATAGGAAGACAGTCTACTGAAATTTGAAAGAAAAATAAGAATGCTACTGGTCCTCAATGTAACAAGAGAGGGAGAAAAAAAGAATGAAAACGTGCCAAAACTAAAGAAGAATTAATGGGAGAAAATATACAGATACATAAATTCTCTTCACTTAGAATGGTTAGGATATATACACACTCAGATATGCTGAGAAGGATAACTAACTGGATACCACTATGGCCTATGTGTAGAGGAAGGCCTAGACGAAGATAACTGGATGATGGATGACAAAGATGATATAAGAACAATGAATATTAAAGACGAAAAAGTTCAGTGCAAGGACAATAAGAAATGGAGAAGAGTCACTACAGCAGCAACGACATATGCAGCAAGCTATAAATGACATAGAGGTATAATCCACCTTATCCAAGTAATAGGATTTTGAACGCCACGACGTTCGCTATAATCTCTAGGGATTGTAAAGCTTAATGAATGATTGAAGAAAACCTATATGATTTATGCAGAAATTTCTTAGTTTTATTTTTAATTATTAACAATTTAGTGCAAAACATGCGATTTTTTTTCGAATATTCGCTTACCATTAAAAAGGTATTTATTTATACTTAAATACAAACATTTTATCTGTTAAGAGATGGAAAAATCTTCATAATGGCGTATTCTAAATTTTTTTAAATTAATTTGTTGCTCCTATAATAGCAAATTAAGGCAAACTGAAATAAAAAAACTTATTCTAGGATGATCATGATGATTTTTTTATTTCGTAGCTAATTTGTTTATAATAATCAGACTAATACAGCTGAACATTGTTGGTTCATAATACACAGGAGTTGGCTTGTGTAAGATCAAATGGGAGGTATGAAAGAAAACAACCATACTGGTGGAACGAGCAGCTTGAAAATCTGAGGACAAATTGCATGAGAGTAAGAAGGGAGTGTAAGAGGTTAAGAAGAGTACAAGCAGGAGATTTGGAAGAGAGAATAAATGAATTAAAGCGAATGCAGAATGAATACAGGAATGAGATAAGAAGATCTAAGAAAGAAAGGTGGAGTAACCTGCTGCAGGGTCTCGAAAGGGATATCTGGGGGCTGGGCTTTAAGATTTTCTGTACCGAATCGAAGGGGAAAAAGATACCCTACCCCCCCCCCCCCAACTGCCTGAGGAGGAGAAACTCCGTTTAATACGAAAACTCTTTCCTCAGGTGGAGGATAGGCATGAAAGGGTTATTGGTTTCGTATATGCGGAACCTTTCACCGAGTTGGAACTCGGCGAGGCTGTTGGACGGATGAAGATCCGAGAAAAGCACCTGGCATAGATGGAGTCATGCCGGAGACAGTAAGACTCGCCGCACTAAGATACCCGCAGGTTTTCCTAAAATTGCTAAACAAACTGCTTGAACAACAGCAGTTTCCAACAATGTTGAAAGAAGCTAAGGTTGTCCTTATCCCGAAAGGTAGAGGTGAAGAAGAAGAGGTGCGATTTCGGCCAATTTGCCTTCTTAGTTCGATAGCTAAATTGTATGAACAGCTTGTAAAAGGCCGCCTTGAGCGAGAGCTAGAACCGCCAATATGGTTTTAGGGCCAAAAGGTCCACCATAGATGCGGTTGCAGAAGCAACCTCCTTAGTTACGCAGGATACAAAGAGATGTATGGCTCTCATCCTGCTTGACGTCAAGAATTCCTTTAATACGGCATCATGGGAAAAAATCATGTCCAGGTTGAGAGAATTGGGCGTTAGTGAGTACCTGGTCAACGTAATTGATAGATACTTAACTGACAGGTCCATAAGAGAAAAATATACCAGCATCAGTTTGTCGCAGGGTGTTCCGCAGGGTTCAGTACTAGGTCCCATCCTGTGGAATGTCTTGTATGACGGGGTGTTGAGGCTACAGATACCAATGGCTTGTAGCTTCTGCCTTTGATCTCGAACTGGTTGCGAAGGTGAGTCATAAAACGGACATGGCTAATGCAGCTAACACAGCCCAGCGTCGTATTAGTAGGTGGATCCGAGAGAACGATCTACAGCTAGCGCCTCAGAAAACTGAGGTGTTAGTTCTCAAAGGGAGCCGGGAAAAATCCTCTCTTCGCTTTATAGTGGAAGGTATGGAGGTTGCATCGGTTAAATCGATTAAGTATCTGGAAGTCTGGTTGTCGGAAGGACTAAGGTTCGGAGTACACATCCAAAAGACAGTAGAGAAGGCGAACCGAAATCTGGAGGCGTTGATACGGCTGATTCCAAACATTGGAGGCCCAGGTAGCACCAAAAGAAAGGTGCTAAATATAGTTTTCCAGTCGGTGGTAACCTACGCCACCCCCGTGTGGTGTAGCGTACTAAGCACTGCGAAATACGCTAAGCTGATGGAGACTTCACAAAAGCGAATGCTTCTCAGGGTATCTAGCGCATATAGGACAGTTTCAAATGAGGCTTTATATGTTATTGGAGCGGTGATACCGATCGTTTTGTTGTACAAAGAGCGAGCGAGGGTGTATGCTAGGAGGATGGATGTAAATATAGATGAGAATGAGAGAGAAAGAACGGTAGTAGAGTGGCAGAGAGAATGGGCGAGTGATAGCGGAAAGGCAAGCTGGACGAAGCAGCTTATTCCCGATTTGAGACTGTGGTGGGAATGTAAGTTCAGGAAACTATACTACTTCCTGGCGCAGTTTCTGACTGGATATGGTAGTTTTGGCACCTTCACAAATAGAATAGGCAAATCTGTCTCAGCAGACTGTACTGTTTGTGGGGTACCGGACGCTACCCATTACATTTTTAACTGCCAGAGATGGGCAAATGAGAGGGAAGATTTCGAGAGGCGAATGGGTTTCGGGCTGGATAAGAGAAAGGTTGTAAACATAATGTTGAGAGGAGAGAAAGAATGGAGAGAAGTACACTGTCTGATTTCTGGGGCGATGAAGAAAAAGGAGCAGGAGGACAGGGGAGGAAATTGAGCCAGGAATTTATGGTTAATATTATTTATTAGTTTATGGCCTAACGTCTGAAACATTTTCTGATTTACGGTAATAGGTATTATTTATAAATTTTTAGTTTTTTATTTTAGTTGTTCATTGAGTGGCAAGACCACCTCTCTGGAACGGTGGTTAAGGTTTTAGCCAGAACACGGTTAATCCGGCACTATCCTGGGGTCTTCTGGCCTAGTATCCTACTCGGCCGAAAGATGCCAGGGTGTCTTATTCCGTGACGTAGATGTCCAAAAAAGATTTCCCCCACCGTTGCCTGTCAGAATTGAATGAATACCTTCTTAGGCTCTTACTGGAATCTGGCAATAAAGTTCTCATCACCATTTACAACCCTGCATGAGTCCTATCCTCCTCAAGAATTTCTTTCCAATCGTCCCTATCCACCGCCTTCCTCCGCTAAACATGTATTCCCGTATTTCTCATGTCTTCATCGATGTTATCAAGGAACCTTGTTCTGGGTCTTCCTCTTCTTCTCTGACCAATGGGTCTATCAAGGAGCGTTTTTTCTAGCTGGGTCATTTTGTTCCATCCGCATTACATGCCCTATCCACCTCAGACGTCCTATGATATCTGGTTCCTGTTTTATTCTATAAAGTTCGAAGTTGTATCGTCTTCTCCACATTCCATTCTCATTCACTGCTCCATGGATTCGCCTTAGTACTTTTCTTTCAAAACATCCTAACATCTTTTCATTACTTTTTGTTAGAGTCCAGGTGTCTGAACCATCTGTTAGGACTGGACGTATTATTGTTTTGTAGAGTTTTATTTTTGTATTTCTCGATATAATTGTGGATTTAAGGAGGAGATTGAGCCCAAAATAGCATCTGTTGGCCGTGCAAATTCTGCGGTTTATCTCTACGGTAGTATTATTTTTAGTGTTAATGAGCTCTCCCAACTATACAAATTAGTTCACTGCTTCGATGACGTTGTTTTTTTATAACAAGTGGACGTAGGATTTGTGGTTGCGTACCTATTTTCATATACTTCGTTTTGTTGGTGTTTATTATTAAACCCATTTTTGTAGCTGATTCTTTTAATGCTACATACTCCTTTCGTACAGCGTTTTCCTTCTTTCAACAATATTGATATCAGCGTAGGCAAGGATTTGCACTGATTTATTATATATTGAACCAATGGTTGTGATTTGTGACATACGAATTACTTTTTCCAGAGCCAGATTGAACAGTATACAGGAGAGAGGGTCTCTCTGGCGTAGCCCATTATTTATTTTAAAAGGTTCAGACAGTTTTTCCTGAATTCATACTGTACATTTCAAGAGTTAGTTTTTTTTTTTAAATTTACCAACTGATTTGGTATTTCTAGCTCTTTCATTGCTTTGAACATTTCTTCTAATCACAGAGTCGTAGGCTGCTTTGTAGTCTATAAATGGACGGCTTTTTGCAGAAAGGAACCAATCCACAAAAATGAGATTTTCTATTATACCATTCTTATTGTAGTACGGGTCATATACTTTACTCCAAAAAAGATCCATCCCAGCAGGTAGTTCCTATCGCCATCTATTAACGACCGAACCAAACTAACATATCAGTGTACTCAGAAAGTTTCCTGCAGATGGGATCCAAACGGTTTGGTTTTCCTTTCTGCAAAACGACTTAACAGTCACAGCTGGTAAGAATAAATAATATGTGATGAGTATATATGCCATGTTCCAGTGTTTTTTCTAAAATTTGTCTCAGGGTTGTAATCTGATGAATTGTCGATTTACCACCTCTGAAACCAGCCTGGTATTTTCCTACTATCCGTTCTGCATATGGTGCCATACGGTGACATAGTTTATGAGCTGTATTTAGAGGCGTAATTACTCTGTGGTTAGAGCATTCAAAGATATCTCCTTTTTTGTGTATGGTGCAAAGTATTCCAATATTCCAATCATTGGGGAGGGATTTCTGTGTCCATATTTCTTTTATAAGCTGCTGTAATGCCACCTTGTTTATATAGTTCAGCTGGGAGATTATCTATTCCGGGTGATTTGGTTCTGGCTAGTTTTTTAACTGCATCTATAACTTCAAGAATCGTTAGTGGTTCCTCTTCCCTCTCGTCTGTTCCCCTAACCTCATCCCTTTCGTCTTCCAAGTTTTCTTCTTCTATATTAAGTGCCTGGTTAAAGTATTCCACTCATCTATTCAATAAATCTTTCCTTGTTGTTAAATGTCGCGATTCTGACTTCTGCATTGACTTGTGGTTGCCTTGAATTTTTTTCTGTTGATGTTAACACTCTTATAGAATGCTCTGAATTATTTCTCTCTGTTAAGGTTTTTTAAGTTCCTTATTTAAGCGGTCTCGTTTTTTTATTTTGTGTATCCTCTTTTCTTCTCTTCTTTTTGTCTGGTAATTCTCTACAGTTGTTCTAATTCATCGGATAAGCATCTTTCTGTAGGCTTCAAATCACAAACGATCCACGTCACGGGAAATGCTTCCACGAAGACGGCATTAGGTGGAATTTGTAGCTGAAGTTGTTTAGGTTTAAAAAATGTACTTGTACAATTAAAAAAAGGAGTTTTAAATGTTTTAGATCGTTCGTAATGTGAAAGTTTAAATTTAACGATTTTAATTCATATTTCAAATGGGAAACTTAAAATCTGGGTTTCATGATATAGGTACATTTTATTGATCTCATGAGAACAGTAGAAAATGGTAAACATTGCGCAACGTTTATGTAACAGCTTTATAGAAACTGACTTCATTTGGGGCATAATACAAAAAGAAAGCTACACTCTTTAAAACGCATTGTGATTTTTGTCGATAGGATACTCTGATCAAAAGATATCGAATTTTTATAGTCGTGTTTTCTTTTCTTGTTTGAAACATTTTTTTCTGTGGCGTACAGATTCTTGGTAAATCGATGTCTCTTTTCCCTACGAGGTATGGTTTTAGGAGGAACACAGGGGTAGGGGTGGCAAACCTTTTTGCATCTTTTTGGGGTCCCAAAATTGACATTCTTAGCTAAATTCAACTTGGACGTATGATCTTTAGAGGTTCAGTGGTATTTTCGCCTCTGAAAACTGAAGTATGTAACCTGTATAATAATAATTAATGGAAGATATACGATAAGCCATTTAGCTGCAGTAAGACTGGTGTACTTGCAGTACAACAGACGGCTTGCAGGGACGAAAAAATCGACTGTAGTGAAACCAGACGTGCAGCTTATATTAAGTTAACTCCAATTTAATAAATATCTCAAAGAAGTATTTCTAAACGTTCCAAATTTAGAGTTCTACAAGGACTTATCGAAATCAAGTCCTCCAAATGTAATATCTTATGCTCAGAGAATTTGCAATGTTTGAATATTCCTATATTTGTGAGCAGTTTTTCCAATAATGAAACTTTATAAAAAAAAACTGTATTAGAAATAGATTGACTGATAAACACCTCAGTTCACTCTTAAGAATAACTACTTAATATTATTGATTATTTAATACAACAGTATTGTATCATGTTGCAAATACATATTTTATATAAAATATTAATTTTTTTTATATTTTCAGGCAATGCATGTGTTGTTACCGGGATCCTAAAAATCTCGAGCGTTTCAGCTATGTTACCCAAGGCCTTATCTACATGGCAGCTAGTCAGTTAAAACTTTTAGCCGATAAATCATCGGAAAGCAGTAAACAAGTTGAATCAGAACCCGAAAACAAGGATGCGAAAACTGCCAAGTCGCCCGAAGACGAAAAAGAAAATCCGGAAGTTATAGAGCGTGACAAGCTGCTTATTCTGGTCTCAAAAATATTTTTATTAAATTTTCCTTTATACGTAGCCTACAAGCATACCATACAAGCCAAGATCGATGAATTGACGCAGCAGGAAATGCAAAATTTGAATTTGTTCTGTGATCTGCACGATTCTGAGATTCCTATTTATTTATTAAAGAACGTCAGTTGGTTCTGTAAGATGGGAGGTCTGTTAGCAATGACTACTTGTTTTACCCAACTCTCTCCCGAGTTGTTACCGATATCGACTGCACACGCTATGATATCCATAGGTAAGTTAAATGTTGATATTTATTTACGGCGTGATATTTGCCTTTGAAATACTTTCATTGTCTTCTATACAATATTATCGCATCCTACCAATATTGATAGGAGAACCAATCTATCCAATAGATCTATAGAACCAATAGATATTTTTCTGTCCCAATAGTAATTCTATTATGTTCGACGATTGCCTGGCTCTGTATATGTATGTACAGGGCTAACTATATTTCCTAGCGCCAAGTTAATTTGCTTTTTATCTGTATTCTATATACAGTAGAGCGTCGAGAATTCGAACTAATTGGTACAGGGGTAGTTCGGATTATCGAACATATTGTAACGAGATTAAATAAAACGAGCGGTTCGAATTTATATAAGTATATTTATTTATAAGTTTACAGTTCGGTACTCTCTTATCAACTAAGACTCACTCATAACATCGTTACATATATATACCAAAAAGTATTATTCTCTAATCTTCTGGGATAGTCCCTCTAATTCGCCTACGTGACGTGTTGTTCTCTCTCGCACTCGATACATCGCGAATGTTTTTGATGTCTTTTTCGAGATGCAACCGTTACATGGGCCATGCCGAAATCATGTCCGTAACAATATGTTCAAAATACAAAGCTCATAAACATAATACATACATATTATGTACATACGTTTTAGTTACAAGGAATAAAACACCTGCATAATAAACAAATATATTGTATGTATTTCTGCATAAACAAAACAAAAATTTAAACTCTAAAAAAATATGTACATACATACTCGTATAGTACATAATATGTATACGTGAGAGATCAAAAGATACATATGTAATAAGTTTAATTTGTTACATGAATATAATCTGAAATCTTTTTTTGAACTACTGTGACTGCCCTTTTCTTTGCTGTCAAATCGCGGATTCTTTTCAGCACTAGCAACTGCGCCGAATTAGGCTCAGGCTGATTCTCGAACCACTTCATAGCAGTTTTCAATGAGTTAAATGTATCGGAATGTGAAGGCTTTGGATCATCATTATCATGGTCATCGTAGTTGCTATCCTCGGCGTTTTCATCAACCATATTAGAAACGATATAGACAATTTTATCGTCCTCATAAATTTGATGTCCTTGTAGATTATGATCGAATTCGAGCCATTCTTTAACATCCTGTTCGTTACATTCTTCGAACCAGATATATTTTGACATATTGCAGCGATATCTGTCACATTTTCGCCCTGAACGCTTTCGATTTGTTTGTCATCTTGTATTTTCCATAATTTTCCATCCATTTCTGAAATTTTCATTAGTCAAACTGTCCCACGAGGTCGCTAACATATGACAGCAGTCTTTTAAATTTAACTATTTCGAATAAGTGATCACGCTATCTTCGTCTCGTTCAGCGATAAGCAAACGTTGTAACACTTGCTTTCGGTACAGTTTCTTACATTTAACAATTATTCCATGATCCATGGGTTGCAAAAGAGCCGTTATATTGGGGAAAAACATCACCACAAAATCTTAGTCAACTGCGTTTAAACGATCTAATCCAGGATGAGTCGGCGCATTGTCAATAAGTAGCAATACTTTTCCCGTCTTCTCTTCTTTCTCCTGTGTTTCTTTACTTCGGGTATAAACATCTTAGAAAACCACTCCATGAAGATTTCCGAATCCATCCAAGCACTCTTTTGTCCTCTATATGTGACAGGAAGACATTTGATGTTTTTGAAGCAACGCGGTTTCTTGCTTTTACCTATTACCAGCAAAGGAAGAGTCACTTGCGTTTGAACATACCATACATACCATACATCTCACGATAAATCGTGAGGAGTGGCATCACTGCACATGTTTATTGCGATATTACGGTCTCCGACGGAGTTCGAGGCATTACGCGCGGTTGCCAACTTTCAATATCGCAACGAAGTGCGTTTGCAGTCGAGAATTTAATTTATTTAATTTCGGTCCGAGATCATTTTTTTTTTATTTTATAATTTTTTTTCTCGTTCGGATTAGCGAACGTTCAGATTACCAGGGTTCGGATTATCGATGCTCTACTGTATTTCGGAATGCTAGACTCGTATACAATATATTTTAATATTCTCCTAAACCACAGAATACACCACCAAACAAGAAGCGAAACGAAGGGCTTTTTCGCAATTCAAATTTCTGTGAGATCCGCCATCTTCTAAATATTTATCTTTCAACCTATAAAAACGGAAGTTTGTTTACGTATTGGGAAGTATTGTTTTGTGTGTGTTGTTTAATAGTAAAAAAAGAATAATACTGTTATACAAATTTTTGTATATACATATACATATTTTAATACCTTAAAAAAAGTATAATATCTTCTTCTTCTTCTTCCTACTTTATAAATAGGCTTAATGCCTGTTTTACTTCGGTTTTTAGCCTCAATTGACGTTGTACGACCATCTTTTCCTCGGTCGTCCCAATTATCTTCTTCCATTTGGCGATTTGTCTCTTGCTATTCGTACTATTCTATTTTCTGTCATTTTTTCGATGTGTTGATTCCATTCCACTTTTCTTCTTTTGGTCCACGCCTTTATTTCCTCTATACCACATCTCGCTCGTATTTCCTCACTTCTTACTCTGTCTCTTAGAGTTTGGTTTGTTATTTTTCGTAAGACTTTCATTTCTGTTGTTTCCAGTAGTCTTTGTGTTTTCGCCGTATCTGCTCTTGTTTCCGCTATGTACGCTATGTCAGATTGTGTTGTTGAGACATCCTGCTGCTCTGTTTGCCATGTTCACTTGTTTTTGTACTTCTTCCACTTTTCCGTAGCTTGACAATTTTATTCCCAAGTATTCAGTTTCCATCACTTGTTCTATTATTTTGTTATTTACGACTAGTTTACATCGTCTCGGTTCCGCTGATATCACTATCGTCTTAGTTTTCTCTGTTGAGATCTCCATGTTGTATATGAGCGCCGTATCTTCGAATTCTTTAATATTTTATTTAAGTATAATATAATAGTAAAAAAATATATAAAAATATAAAAATAATACTGTTATACATATTTTGTATATACATATACATACATATTTTAATACCTTAAAAAAATCGATAAAAAGTAATAGAAATCGACCGATTTTCATCTCTATTTTGAAATTAACTCTCAAATTCAATCGCTTTTTATCGATTTTTAACGTACTAAAATACTTTTAGTACGTTAATTTGTTTGTTAAAAAAAAATAAATCTATATTTTTGACTTAAGACCTTTTTACTTATCAGTACAGAATTGAAAAATGGGTTATATTAAATTTTACAGAAAAAAATACAATTCATACAAAACAGATCTGCTTAGAAACATTAGTTTTAATAATTACTTTGTTTCTCAGTGTTTCTTCTGTCCTACGAACATTGTACCGACATTGTTTTGTTTTAGTCTGCAATTTAAAGCTATGGATGAACTACAAGAGCATGGTATCCATGTTAGTACCTTTAAGATCTTGCGTTTTGAGATATATGTGTAAGCTCTCAGATCAGGATTTGAGAACACCCACTATTAAAAGTATGGCTGGTAAGTAGATCTTTTTAATTTATTATTTGGTTTTAGTTTTTATTTATTAATTTTCCTATAGTTACAATATATTATGAAGGGTAGTACTTTTTATTAATTTAATAAGAGGCAAGTTCAATTTAAATATACATTAATAAAACGGGAGCTTTAGATATGTTGGTTTATAAGTATCTACTGTTATAACAAATTAAAAATGATTCAAATCTATTTGGTTTTAAGTAATCATAAAGTAGTTGTCAAAAAGTAATTGTTTTAATTCGAATTTTATTCTCACTTGTTGACTCTCCTTTGACTCTTACTTACTATTTGACTCATCCAGTATATACAGCTAAGCCAAAAAATATTTGAAACTAACAAAGTGAAATATATTATATTCTTTTTCTGGACCATCGTTCTGCCTATTTCCTTTTATTTATATTAAAAAACAGTAGGTTTCTTTTTATTTTTTATTACAGTTGCAAGTAATAAATAGTGTCAACATCAAAGAAACCGCCACCTATTTCGGCAGGCGGTTTTAGTCTTTACCAACGATGTAATATACAACATCGTTGGTTTTTACATTACGCCGCATCGGTTTATCTTTCGAAGTGTCTGATCTGATTACTGACATATCAATCAACAAAGAATTGGTTTTGTTTTGTTTTGCCGACATCCGGGTATTTCGCTTAGTTTACTATATATTGGTTATCTGTACCAGAAGTAAGGAATATTTCTGTACATCGAAACCATAAGACGCTATGTAAACTTTTTTTGTTAAAATGAATATTATATGTATCCTGTTTTACTTTTTAATACTCTTTTCAGAGATATATGACATTATGTCCTAGTCCTACTAGATTTTATTTTAGAACCGAAATTAAAATACTACGTGCGTTTTCTAGTTAGAGCCATATAAAACTATGAGTACTTAGTGTCTTATACCCCTAAAGTAACAGCAAAGAATTGTAGACGCATATAGAAGAATCTTTCACTGTTATTTTTTAGCGTCGGCAAAGGTTATACATAAAACAATGAGAAGTTGATCATGATTTTAGTTCCTTATTTGTACCACTAGGGAGCAGTCATGTCAGCGCTATTACTGCTTCTAAAATATGAAAGAGTGGGGCAACAAATGCAACTTTAGATATTTTTATATGTAGATGCCGCGTGGTCATCTACAATAATTAAATCTTTTTAGAAAAAATATTGATTCAAATTTTAAATTTAAATATGTGCGAATCTACAAATAATATAATTAACCCTTTACCGCATGAATTTTTGTTTTTTGTCAAAAATAAATTCTGAGAATTTAATAAGAATTTTAATTCTATATTTACGTAAAAATATTGAAAAAAATCTAGCTACGAGAAAAACTTTATTGACATCAAGAACAAGTAAGTCACTATAATTATTAGCACTATTATGGATGGTCGCTAATAAACCGTCTTCTTTTTCCTTCTTGTATGTAGGCTTTAAAACCTGTTTCTTCTTCAATTATAGCCTTCTTATCTTTTTCTTGGTCTGCCAATACTTCTTCGTTCATTTGGTGACTTATCTCGTACTATTTGTACTATCCTATCCTCTGCCATTCTACTAATGTGTTCGTTTCAGTCCTGTTTCCGTTTTGTCTTCCATCCATTTATGTCTTCTATATTGCATGCTCTTCTTATGTTTTCGCTTCTCTCTCCATCCAACAGACTTTTCCTTGATATTTGTCGGAGTATTTTCATCTCTTTTGTTTCTAGTAGTCGTCTCGTTTTAGATGTGTCGGGTCTTGTCTCCGCCGTGTGTGTTAATATAGGTCTAATTGCTGCTTTATAGTTTTTTGTTTTTGTGTCTTGTCTTAGGTGTTTGTCCTTCCAGATTGTGTCATTAAGAGATCCCACCGCTTTACTTGCTTTTAAGCTTTGTTGTCGTACTTCTTCAACATCTCCGTAACTAGTTATATCTATTCCCAGATATCTAAACCTGCTTTATTATTTTCCCATCAATTTAGATTTTACATCGTAGTCACCCTGTCTGACTCTGCTTTGTACTGGTATACACTGTGTTAGTTTTCCATTTATCTTTGCCTGTATTCGATTATGTAAGTAGATGTTTTCGATGGTTTTTATAATATTGATTGGCATGTTTATTTTATACAGTAGGTGTAAGACGTCTTCGACTTGGATGCGATCAAAAGTCTTTGTCAGGTCTATAAAACATAGATATGCTAGTTTATTGTACTCGATGGCCTTTTCTGTTATTTGTCTTAGTATAAATACTGCGTCTACGCAGGATCTTCCGGATCTGAATCCTTGTTGTTCATCTGATAAAGTTGTTAGTTTATTGATTTTGTTGGTTAGGACTTTTGTGGTAAGCTTGTGTGTACTCCTTGTGGACGAAGACATTAAACTGGCGTCTGGAATAAAGCTCTTATCGTCTGCGGCATGAAGTCTAATGTATCTTTTAACATTACCAGAACTGCTAGAGGAATAGCATTTCGTCGTGGCATCTTGCCAGGTTGATTTTATCATATTTCCTATAGCGAAAATCCAAGGTTCATTTAAAAATATAACTTGTCTCGGATTATCAGAGATCTTATTGTTCATGTATTTTTTAAAAAAATGACCGTTTTGATACAACATTTGAGAGTTCACGCAATACTTGTCTATTTTTTGTCTTTTTATGTCGAAAACTTAAATGTTTCAGCACTCTCGTTTTAAATAATATTTTTGCTGATTGACCATTTACCTACTACGCAATTCCTACTAAGATAAAATAATACCAGATCATTTAATGTATAACTATCAACAAAAATGTAATATATAATGACAAGTATGAATTTGATGGTAATACGATCTTTACAGATATCGCCGCCACAGTACATATTTTTCTTTGTCAAGAAAAATATGTACTGTATGTATGTCAAGTGTACTACTATATGTATGTCAAAATTCAAGATATGTGTGGGTGGATTTAAGAAATTATATGAAATTTTTACGAGGGGATTGATTACATCATCATGTGACATTGCAGTCTTTACTTTTCTAATGGTAATATGTTGTTGTAAAGGCATAACGTTGATTATTTGGTAAATCTCCATTATACGCCATAATAAGAAATTAAACAAAAATCATTAAAACATGTTTGCTAATAAATTCACTGTGTAAATAGGATATTTTCCTTACTATTGGAATAAAATATAAAAACGAAAACTTGTTGAGCAGTGTTGATTCACACAACAGAGCAGTAAAATGTTATACACAAAGATTTTGTAAAAGATATCTGCGCATACCTGGTCCACTAGTAATAAAGTTATTAGAATTTAATACCAAAGTGGTCTTCGTTCATAGTTTTGACTATATTTCAATTTCTGTTGACTTAACCTCACTTTTTGCACATTGACCACATTTTACTGTATTTCCTTTAAGTGCACAAGGTCACCTAGCACGGCTATCATGGTAGTAATTTCTCATGTAAATCCTACAAACCACGGCACTACAACTTTGTTTTTTCACAATAAGAACATTTTTCTGCAGAATAAAATTTAACATCACTTCCTACACACCTCAAAAGCAATGCCCCATTTTTATTTTTACACTCAGTTCTCATGTGTCAAGATTCGTTCACTACGCAATATTTTCTTGTCTAACGAATTTAAAAATGAATCATTTGAATGGAATCCGGACTTAATGGTGTATGATTGTTGTATTGAGTATTGAGTACTTGTTTGTCAATCTATAAAATCTTAGAGTTGAAAATAATCCGTCTTCTTAGTTTTCGTCAATTCTATCAACACTTCTGGCAAAAAAGTTAGTGTAGCATATATAATAATTGAGGTTTTAATGGAATAGTGTGCCCATTTCCAGTTTTTATCGAACAAACAACTCATTACTTACTACAAAGTACCCTGTTTACGAACAACTTTTATAGATTTGCTCAAATTTTATAGCAACTCCTATAGTGTTAACCTTCTTGAAATTCTGAGCCTATTTCATTTATTTTTTCTACTAAAAGCACTACTTTACACGAACGGAAATATATTATGAGATTAATTATATTTTTAATTGAACAGATTTTATGTGGAACGCCATCAAAGATCCATTGGATTCACACGTAGCTTTTGATATTGACGGCCTAGATCTTGCCTTCAAGTATTTTACTTCAACTACTTTAACTATGCGTTTGGCTGGTATTACGCAAATTAACAATCAAATCGGACTACTGGCCGAAATATGCGTTGGAGAATCTCTACCTGAAGCTGAAGCTGCACCGAGGCAAATGGCAGATTGGTTGATCAATAACAACATTATTTCACATATTTTTGGACCAAATCTTCATGTTGAGGTAAGTAATGTTTTATATTTAGGTGCCATTTTCTTTCATGTTAGTGCAAAAAAAAAGTATGAGTTTAAATTATGATATGGAGATATTGATAATTTCATGATCAAAAGTTTTATTTAAAAATCGTTTATAAAAGGTAGATAATTAAAAATACCCTTTCGGGCTACATCACAGAACGTTTTTGGACTAAAAAGTCCATCATCAGTGTATTATTACCAGGTATACATGAGTCAAGTCACTAAATATCTGGGTGAATTCCCTTAAAAAGTTACAAAATTTATTATGTGTTACATTTTTGTATTTTTATCAAGTTAACATCACACCATGTTTTAAGGGAATATCAAAAACTACGGAGACCAGTAAGTCTACTACCCGTCATATATAAGATATTCACAAAGATCATCAACAACAGATTAACAAATGCATTAGATGCTGCATAGGCAAGAGAGCAAGCTGGCTTCAGAAGTGGATTCAGTACCCTGGATCATTCCATACGCTTCGAGAACTAATCAGTAGAGCTAAAAAATATGAAATACCGCTAGCATTAACCTTAATATATTTCGAGATGGCTTTCGATTCTGTACATCCCAAGGCAGTAATAGACACTTTGACAAACCGTATATAGAGACTTTAGCAAATATATACAGACAAGCAAAAGTTAAGGTATAAAGTTATGAAAACACTCCAGAATTTCCCACTACCAGAGGCGTCCGACAAGGAGACGCAATATCACCAAAGCTCTTTACTGCAACTCTAGAAAATATATTCAGCAAAATGAACTGGCAGAACAAAGGCCTATCCATTGATGGAGAATACCTCAGTCGTCCAATATTTACAGTCGATATTGTTCTTATTGCTAATAATCCTATAGATCTACAAAAACTTATAAGCGACACAAATGCAGCTAACAACGAGGTTGGCCTAAAAATGAACTTGACAAAAACAAAAACCATGTCCAACGAGCTAGTGGATGTCCAAGTTGTAATAATAAACAACACTGCACTTGAGATAGTAGACGAGACAATTAATACATAAGTACCTGAGACAATTAATGCATAAATCTGGCTCCTTACTTCCAGAAATCAACAAGAATGAAACTGGCTTGTGCATCTTTTGTTAGAAATACAGTTATATTCAAATCTAAGATGCAACTCCACCTGAAGAAAATAGCATTCGATCAGTGTATGTATACTCCCAATTATGACATATGGCTGCGAAACTTGGACACTAAAGAAAGAGATAATAGCGAAACTCAAAGGTCAATGGAGCGATGCGTGCTAGGTATAACAAAGAGAGATCGAAAAAGAATAGAATGGATCAGACACAAAAACCAAGGTCACTGATGTAATCCACATAATTTCATCTTTAAAATGGCAGTGGGCGGGACATTTAGCGAGAAGAAGTGATAATAGATGGTCCACTAGAATTACACTGTGGCGTCACTATCCAAGAGGCGTCAAGCGACCAAGAGCAAAAAGACGTCCAAATTTAAGATGAGACTATGAAATAAGGAAACAAGCCGGTACATAGCACAGAAAAGCGAATTTTAGACAATCGTGGCAGAAATGAAGAATGACTGTGTAAGGGAGGCTACACCATAATCGGTAGAATACGCTGAGAATGATGATGATATTAACGAGTTATAAAATTTTTTATGATGTATGTTTCTAGTAATGATTCTGTCAAAATTTTCACTCATTTAATCAACTATATTAAATATGTCTTCTCTTATTTGTATAAAATAAAAGAAGCTAGTAAATATATATCTTATAACAGCTTCTGTTTGTTTACTTTGTAGGTCATAAAGCAAAGCCATATAATTTTAAACTTTCTGGCAATGGAGGGACGAATCACTTGCGATCATATGGACGTAATTTGGGCAGCTGCTCAACTAAAACATTGTTCAAAACCTGTCCACGATCTGTTACCGGGTCTGGTTAAACATTTAGCAGCCGCCCCTACTTTACATCTCTATAGTTTATTAACGAAGCTCGAACCTAAAGATCACACAGAACAAGTAAGTATAACATTAACAAAAAAAATCAAAAATAATGTGTAAAACAAATAATTTCTTCGTTAAGTTCGCTTATAATTTATTTTTACTATAATAAAATACTTTATTGGTTATATTACTCCAAATACCTGGGAGGATTATCGACGTTGTAATATTCATGTTCAACAACCCCAAACACCCACTAGTAATGATTTTTGACTGATTTCAAAGGAAAATAACAAAACTTCAGTACACGAGGTTCACCCTGGCCACCAGGTTGCTCGAGAATCATTGCCGTCGTAATATTCGTGTTCAGCGACCTCGAAAACCTTCCAAATAATGACTTTCGGCCGATTTCGAATGAAAATAATATAAAACTCCAGGAGGCGATGTCCACCCTGAGCACCAGGTACCATCGTCGTTATAATATGTTTTCAGCGACCTCGAAAACCCATGAGTTATGACTGTCAACTGATTTAGTATGAAATTAACATATTCTAGGAGACGAGGTCCACCCTGGTTACTTGGTAGCTCGAGAACCATCGTCGTTCTCATATTCGACTTCAGCGACCTCAAAAATCCCCACTTATTCCTATACTTTTTCAGTTACAAATTTTTTCATTATCTACAAACTTTGGAAATGCATTTCTCTTTTGCAAAAAATGCAATTTTCATTTTATTACCACGAATTTTTGTTCACAAATTTTCCTGACACTTTCACGAATCGAATGCAAAAAGTTTCACAGAAATTCATCTTGCTGCGGAAAATTGGTAGGTTTAGTGCTTCGTTTCCTCGCTTATTACTATTTTTACCGATTTTTTGTAGATTAATATAATTCATATACATTTTTTTCTTCTTCACAGTCCTATCTCTTACCAGTTTTGTCTACGCTAGTTGATATTAGTAATATTGTTATTTCTTATATTTAATTGTTAGTATTATATCTTGTTTCATTGCTCTTGCTCTCTGTAAGTTCCATAGAATTTTCTCCAAAGTTTTTATTTTATCTTCGAATTTTATTTCTAAATTTATTTTATTTCAAACAACGATGAAGTTTATAGAGAATATAGAGAAAAAGATAGAGAAGTGAAAAAACAAATAACACAGCAAAAGAATGAAGAATGGGAAAGAATCTGCTTAAATATTGAAACATATATAGGAGGTACTTCGGAGTCATGGAAAGTACTGAGATTATTGAAACAAAACTCAAAAGAAAAAATTAAATTGGGAAATATACAGGACAAAGAATGGAAGGACTACTACAAGGAACTATTAACAGAACAAAGACCACAATTCATTGGAAAAGAAAACAGGCGAAGACGAAGCAGATTCCCACAACAAGAAATAGAAATAACAGATAGGGAAATGAGAACGGCCATAAAAGCAATCAAAAATAAGAAAGCACCGGGACCTGGAGGCATCTCACCTGAGCTTATAAAATACGGATCAAAAAAATTACACCGGATGATACAATGGATATTTCAGAAAGCCATAAACGGAGAACAGCTCCCAAAGGAATAGACGGCGGCATATATGACATCTATATTTAAGAAAGGAGATAGAAAACGATGCGAAAACTACAGAGAAATAAGCGTAATATCATCAATAGCATCAATCAGCAGGAAGATCATGCATAGACCACATATACACACTGGAACAACTGTTGGAAAAGAAAAAAGCAAGAAAGAGAGATATACACTTGGCATTTGTGGACCTGAGAAAGGCGTATGACTCTGTACCAAGGTCAGAACTATGGGAGGCAATGTACAAATTAGAAATACAGACGGAACTCATAGATGCTACAAAAGCTCTGTATAAAGAAAATAAAGTGTCCATTAAAATGGGAACAAGAATCATAGGAGACTTCACCACAACAAAAGAGCTCCTGCAGGGTTGTTCCACATCTCCAACCCTATTCAAAATATACTTAGAGGAAGCCTTGACTACATGGAAAAGAAAATGCGAAGGCATGGGAGTACCGGTACGGAACGAATACCTATATACGTTAAGTTTTGCAGACGATCAAGTAGTGATTGCACAAGACCAAGACGACCTCAGCTACATGATGAAGACACTATAAGAAGAATATACCAAGGCTGGCCTTTATTAACCTCGCGAAAACAGAGTACCTATCTACAAGTGAAGAAGACATAGAAGATCTACAGATTGATGACAACGTAACAATCAAAGGAAAGGATAAATTCAAATACCTGGGGTTTATAATCACGAAAAAGGCAACAACAGAGGAAGAAATTACACAAAGATTAGAACAAACAAGAACAGCAATCCGACAACTTAAGTCAGTATGGTGGGATAGACACCTAAATATGAAGACAAAAACGCAGATTTATAAAACATTAGTGCGAAGTATTATGACATATGGGGCTGAAAATTGGATCATAAACAAGAAAAACAGCAGTAAGATAGTAGCAACAGAGATGGAATGCCTGCGAAGATGCTGCAGAGTAACAAGAATGGATAGGAGAAGTAATGACGAAATAAAGCAAAGAACATCAATAGAAACAGACATACTAACATATATAGAACAAAAAAGACTAAAGTAGTATGGACATGTAAGAAGAACTAGCGACAGCAGATGGATAAAGAGAATAACCGAATGGAGCCCCATAGGAAGGAGGAAAAGAGGACGACCCCGAAAATCCTGGAGGAACGAAGTAGACGACGCCATGAGTAAGAGAGGACTAAACGATGGAGAATGGAACAACAGAGAGAGATGGAAACGATTGAGCGAGGGAAGGCAGTGAATACTTTAGAATCCCTAAATATATATATATATATATATATATATATATATATATATATATATATATATATATATATATTATTTCTGATTTATGTTCGGCTATTCTAATCATTTCTTCTATTTTTCAGTTTTACGTGCTTACATACCTTGATCGTACCGTTTTTTCATGTTAAGCCATGGCCTTTTCATTCATCCACATTATTCTTGACATAATGTCATTCTCTTAATTCCAAGATCTGTTTCTATCTCGTTTACAGTCCGCCAAAGGTTGTTAAATCGTTTTGAGCTATAATAAAATGCGACGAACGCAAAAAAGATAGTATCTCCTAACTTGAGCCTTTTCGTTCATAACTGAGGTATACGACAATTTCGTTAGGAGTTTCGATTACGCTTGTACCCCACAGTGGGCGCTGGAACGATTTGATTAAAAACAATAAATATGATAGAGTAGGCGGAGAAACGACGGAAGAGTTTTAAATGCAAGTAATTAAGACAAGGTGATTAATCACTCTACTCTTCAATATAGTATTAAAAGTTATGAGAGGCAATACTGAAATTAACTGGAATGTAACTCTTAACCGAAGGCATAAGTAGCTGGTTTATTCTTACGCACATCATAAGGCTAAGCTTGTGATGTGGTGGTAAAAGAAAGAAGAAATTTCCAAGTGAGAGAAACACTAGCTCACAACACATACTGATTAAAGAAAAATTGAAAAAAGATAACAAAAAATTGTACAGGCCATAGATCAAAATAGAAAGAAAATTAAAATTCATGACACGAAAAATATCAACAAGTAGAAAAAATCTTCCATCTAAGGGATATAAAGTGTGTAATGTCACAAAACCCAGGGAAACAATACTAGAAACACTTAAAAGAATTCTACACGACATTGTACACACAACAAACAAATGTTAAATAAATCAGATCCACAAACAAAAGTACAAAACCAATGACCTGAAGATACATATACCAGATATTATTCAAGACAAGATACAATATACACCCAAAAAAGGCACAATATTTTGCTGGGGCCTATCATTTGTAGATATAGTAACTACATGTAAACTCATATTCTGAAATATTTTTATTGTTTATTTTAATAGTTATAAACAATTGAAAAAAAATGCTTACTTTCGGGTTTAATTTACAATAACTTTTTTGTTTATAAACATTTTTTAATTTAGAAAATCTCATTTTGAAGAGCAAGTATTTTCAAGTCGTCTGTTGAACGTTTTCTTCTACGAGTAGTTCTGTAGTTTTTTCACAATATTGAACTGAATGAAAAAAGTCGTTTTTTTTTTGCTTAAATGTTAATAAAAAACCACGACGTAGAAAAAATACTTCGATACTCACGAGTTGGCACGACTTTATTGACTTCCAGTTGAAAAATAGCGCCTAGTAATTTTTCGATTTTTCAAGTGCTTTTTCGGATTCAGTTTCCTGGGGTAGGAAACTGACGGTGGGGTGGTATAATCACCATACAAACCCGCTGTCTACGAAAGCTAAGTAGCTGATCGGCCTTTGAAACGGAGTCATAAACTACAGCATCAACTATAACAACTGGAGAAAAAAAAAACAATGTGTACACTAAGAAGTTGGAAGGAACAAGTTATGATGGAAGAAAAATAAAAAAATAACAGACAATCACTTGACAGGAAAATATGGAAAAAATTACACGGTGTAGATCTATATGAATCGAGAACAGTCAACATCTATCTATTTTATTGTCGCAATTGTATCTGCAATTTTATATTTATTTCATCTTGATTTTGGCATTGTTTTCTTATATGATTTATACCTTTATATAAGTCTTTGTGTGCTACGTAAATATTTCCTATAATATAGTTTTTTTTAATCTTTTAGACCTTGTATTTGGCCTCAGCTTTAATAAAAGCTGTGTGGTCTCGAGGAAGCGGTGCTCCAGATATTGGTCTCATAAATGTAGCTGCATCGAACGCTGGAATAGCTCTACACAAGTGTACTACTTCTTCTGAAAATAGTGTAAGCCTAGATCCTAGTAACTCAGAGGAAGAACACGTAAGTATTGCCAAATTGTTTTATTCGTCTAGATTCTAGATAATTTAATCGACATGATTTTTTGGTGTAAGTGATATAAAAGTAAAAATAAAAATATTTATTGTCATATTAACATTTTTTCCCTTATACATCTGTACCAGACCTTCCTCGACTTCATTTTTTGAATCGCAATTGTCACCTTCAATTAGATCTTTGATATATTTTTATGATCTTTGATGTGTTCTGTGACATTTCTGTATATTCTTCATAAAATCTGGAGGTCTTGTTTCTAGTGTACTTCTTCATGAAGGGTGGATCTTTTCATCCAACTTGCTTCATGAAGAGACAGGAAGAAGCATACAACTATGCATGCCATAAACAAGAAACAAAGGTGCTGATCATGTTCACCACACTAAGTGGAAATTTTAAAGTGATTTGTAAAGAATTCCGTGTACTATATCATATTATATACTTCAAATTCAATAGGATTACCAGTGACACATTTTTAAGTTCTATATACTTAGTGGAGATCGGCTAAATACTGATTTATTTATCACCCAACCAATGTTGCCCCTCAATTAACATTTTTGTCGCTAAGATCTGTTATAGACAAAGTAGACTGACCATGTTGCGAAATTTGGCACTAAAACAAGTACATATAAATAAATAGACTGCCTTTGGGTCTTGTTGTTACAGAAGAATCCTATGAGTATTATAGATTCAATGTGCGACAAATGTAGATGTCGCTAGAAGGATAGTAAATGAATCAAAAGTACTCCTTATTATAACTCATTATATACATATAAATAAATAGACTGCCTTTGGGTCTTGTTGTTACAGAAGAATCCTATGAGTATTATAGATTCAATGTGCGACAAATGTAGATGTCGCTAGAAGGATAGTAAATGAATCAAAAGTACTCCTTATTATAACTCATTATGCAAGGCAAAATTCGAAGAAAGCGAAATGTGAGACGAAGAATATCCCTGCCTAAGAACCCGAGGGAATGGTTTGAATGCAGAATGAAGGCGCAGAATTATTTATCGGGGTTTGTCTATATCACAGTCACGACTTACCTGAATGTCACAGGATGGACCGCGAGATCCTTGTCTCTTTCGGTAGTAGTTAAATACTTATGGCAACTGTGTAACCTCTAATGTAAACAAACAATAAAAGGTGTTAGTTCATCATCATAAGTGGCTCGACAATCCGTTGTGGATCTTGGCCTACTCACAAAGAAGTCGCCGCTCCTGTCGATTCCTGGCAACTTCCCTCCATCTTCTGACCCTTAGAATCTGTAGGTCTTCTTCCACATCATCAATCCATCTCCTTCGTGGTCGTCCTCTACTTCTTGTTACCTCTGGTTTTGAAAATGTTTTAGATTTCTGTAACACAATATCTCGTATATTTGTCCATAGTTGATTAATGTCTTCTTCTTCTTCTGAGTTTTCTGTCCTTATTTAATCTTCTATTTGCTGTCTGTATACACTTGCAATGTCGGGATCTTTTAGTTTATTAATGTCGATTTTTTCTCTCCTTTTCCCGATCTCCTTTTTTAAATTGGATGTTCTCTCTTTAAATCGTATTTTAACTAAATAGTGATCACTATCTATGTTTGCTCCTCTAAAAGACCTAACATCTAATAAGTTAAAGCAGTGTCTTGTATAGATGATTATATGATCTATTTATTTAATCGTTTCATTATCAGGAGATTTCCAAGTTCCCTTATGTATATCTTTATGAGGAAATCGTGTCCCAGCTATTACCATGTTCTTAGATATTGCAAAGTTTATGATTCTGAGGTGGGCGAAAATATATTCTCTCTTCCGACTTTGGCATTAAAGTCTGCTGCTATTATTTTGATGTCATTTTTGGACACTCATCGTACTCTCGGTCTAGTGAGTCATAGAACGTGTCTTTTTCATCATCCTCTTTTTCTTCCGTTGGAGATTGGATGCTAATAATGTTAATATTAGCGAACTTCCCTTTAAGTCTTATTCGACATATCCTATGATCAATAGCTTTGAAATCGATTACACTATGTTTGACCTTGCTGCTTACAATAAATCCGCTACCAAATTCGTGTCGGGTAGGATGTCCACTGTAGTAAATATTGCAGTTATTTTTTTCCAGGATGCCTGGATGCCTAGCCCACCTCATTTCCTCTAAAGCAATGATATCTGCTTTGGCTTTATTCATTTTTTGTATTAGCAGAGCTGTGGCTGCAGGCTGATAAAGGCTTCTTACGTTCCACGTGCAAATTTTTAAATCATTATCTTTATTTCGTTTGCGAGTTCGTCGTAGGTTTTTTAGGTTAGACAGTCCGGTTTCTTTCATTGTAGCTCTCATAACAAAAGGTTTTTTACAGGGTTGAGTAGTTAACCCAACTCCAAGCCCCCCTTTTTGGAGGGCCATTTTACCCGCTCTCGTCAGTTCTGAACCCAACTTTCCACCCGGGTTGGATACCGGATCTCCAGTTGGGTTGATCGGTTTAAATGGGACACCAGCGTGAAGGTGAGAGTCGGATTTGAGTAGAAGAGACTAATTGGAGTAAACTGGAATCAACTCTATGTTTTCGCATCCTACCACTTTATCCAAAAGGTGTTGGTAATCTTTGTAATGAGTTCTTTATGTATCGGCCCAAGATTATAAGTCGTTAAAAAAAACCCTAGATTAAATATTTCAATTTTGCGGTTAGACTTTGATGAAATTACTTTAAAATTTGGTATTCCCAATGCAATATGTATCCAATTTTAATTAATTTCATTTTCATTTCAATTTTTTTTTAAATTTTTAGGGCGAGAGTTCGGCACAGTCGGAAAGTAGAAAAAGTGAAAGTGAGGATATAGACGCAGTGGAAATCGAGGAGGATGAAAATGGACACATTGTCGTAGATAATAGTGGACCTCCGCCGTGCAAATTGGCTCGAAAACAAGTTATCGAAAGAGCACATTGTAATGGAAGCAGTACGGATTCAGAATTAGATGGTAATGTAGTATTTTTTAATGTATTATGACAGTGTATGTATTTCAACGAGAACGCGGTATTAGGAAACCTTTTGTCACATATATATTGATACTGTTTTCCGTAAACGTTTGACAGATCTGTCATTTAAAGTGTAAATAATATTGTTTTGGTAAACGAAAAAAAAATCCTCAAACTATTGCGTGATAATAATAAAAAATATTACGAAACATTTTTGATGATTTCTTAAATAATAATGTACAGGCTTGTTTTCTTATGTGATGGATGGTTACATTTCAAAATATTTATTAATACACACTAGTAGCCAAAATTCTGAAAACTTTACAAAAATTATTGTTTTTTCAGCAACACTCATCTCATAATCGTGATTTATATAGTTTATCAATATAATTAGATTTGTAGTTTATTGTTATATAATTCTGATTAATATTTTATGCATTTCTCATTCTATATACTGTTACATAATTATTTAATAAAATATGGAAGCGAATTCAAGCGGAACGCCGAAAATTCGAGATTTGTGAATGGTAGCACTGGAAATACTATATCACGTCAGAGTTTCGTAAGTCAGTCAACGACGAGTGGCGTGATTCAGTCGTCCAATTGCAAGCGTTTAGTACAGTTTCGTGTGACTTTCAGTGTTTATCGATGACTTCGGGTAGTTGTTACGAAGGTGATATTTTTTTAATTTTCGGAGAGGAACACATCAGTGCTGATTCAACGAAAGTGGCTCCCAGAAACCCGAAACGTATTGACTGCTTGCAAGGCGGGAGAACCGCAGCAATTATCCTTCGTTAAGAAGGTTACACGTATCCAGAAATAGCAAAACAATTGGGTGGTTGCGCCACAAAATCAGGTGTAATGAAAACAATGGAACGACAAGTTCAGCAAAGAGTGTCATCATCATGCAACCTCTTCTGTCCACTGCTGGACATAGGTCTCTCCCATTTTTCGCCAGCAAAGAGTGTAACATTCAAAAAAGATTTTGGGTGATAATGGAGGCGGTCGTAACACAAGAATAATTGCGAGGTCTCGTTGCTCAGTATCGGACGTCATTGGTTTACCTATATACCTGCTTCATGTAGGTAAAAAGTAAGTAAATAAAATAAAATAAATCATAAACAATAAACTGCAAAGAACGGTATTAATTACTGTTGATAAACTATATAGCAGTAGAAGATGGAGACATGATGTGGGCGGCTACTGAAAACAGCCTGTCGGTGGGACTTTAGAAAGATAAAATCTTTCTATACTTTATGATTAAACAAAAGAATGAAAACGACTTACCGCAAAATGCCAGTTTTCGCTACAAAACTGTCCGAGTCAACTACAAAAGAACAGGCAGAAAACCGAAAGTTAGTCAATGCGATGAACGCATAATATGCCGCATGTGTTTAGAAAATCATCGCAGATCCACAAAAGACATTAATGCTATTGTCGGACTGCACTATCAGAAGAAAGTGGTGTGAAAATGTATTGCGAGCAAGAACCCCTGGAAAGAAGCCGTTCCCGAACAAAAACATGGACAAAAACATTGATTGCGCATTGATTGGGCTTTTGTACACAGAGAGTGGACAGAAGAACAGTGGAGTAATTTAATCTGGAGTGACGAAACTAGAATGTTGATCGTTGGGAGTCATGGAGTGAAGTTTGTTCACCGCTGACCGGGGCAAGATCTTTTGGTCTTTCCCCGTCAAAATAAGTTTGACGTTTGACATTAACAGAGAGCAATATTAATGTAACAAAATATCAGGAAGAAATACTGTAAACCAAACTGCTGTCGACTATCAGAGATTTGTTTGAAGGGGATGCTTAACAATGCATCTTCCAGCAGGATGTAGCGCCCTGTCATAAGATCAAGACTTCCGTGGAATGGTTGAGAAACCGTTCGTTACGTTACGTACGATACTGTACTGCCTTGGCTGGTAAATAGTCCCGATCTAAATCCATTAGGGTGGCCGCACACAGAAAGAGCAAAACTGTTTTAGTCAAAAACGTTTTTTTTTTGAAACGAAAACGTTTTTGTTTTCACAAGAAACATTTTGTTTTCAAGAGAAACAAAATAAACATTTTGTTTTCAAGAGAAACAAAATGTTTGCACAAACCATACTGCAATCAGTTTTATTAAAGATGTCGACAGATAACGACGAAATTGCAATAGTTTTCTGGCAGTGGTTCCTCCTACAGGACGAAAAAACGCAAAATAAAAGACAATTTTGGGTGCATCCTATAAATGAGAAAAGAATCTGGCCTCAATTAGTACAATTAATTTTTCTGCGTCCACTTTCATGTTACACACAATATAAACAAGCAAAATATCGCTGTTTCCACATGTGCTTCTTGTTGACTACTCGAGCGGTTTCAAGAAGGGAATTCCAAAAACACGTTGCACCGGCGTACATTGAAATGTTTCGACATAAAACGACGATCCGGTAATCAACATCAAACAGACTGACTGAAACTAAATGAGCCTAAACATGCTTTAGACACACGACTAATCAGTGTGCGTCAGCTCATTTTATTTATATGGAAACATCAGCATCAGACTCGTTTAGTCAAAAACGTTTTTGACTAACAGTTTTGCTCTTTCTGTGTGCGGCCACCCTTAGAAAATCTATGGTCAAGGTTGAAAGCGTTAGTGTCACGCCGAAACCCAAGAAACAAGAGAGAACTGATAGTAATTCCAAGTGGGTTTAGAGTAATTCCTCCACAAGATTTGTCTCGTCTCGTGAACTCCATGCTTCGCAGAATCGAGTATCCTCGATTCATGTGCTAATGTGCTAAAAATCAAAGGTTATCCCACCAAATACTAATTTTTTTCATAATAACGATTGTGCTGTATGTATCTACTATTGTGCTGTGATGTATCTACTAATAGCTAAGGACTGTTTTTTGATTTATTTTTGAATTATTAAAAATTTTATCCCCTATAAATAATAATCGGTAAATATTTCGTAGAAGCATAAAACGATGCAGTAAAATTATAGATAATCTTGTTAATAACATACTTGTGTGAAAAGGAGGAATACTGTTAACAAAACTAAAATTATTGTAAAGTTTCCAGAATTTTGGCCACTAGTGTACTAGTTGAACAAACTATAAAGCACATTACATCGTTTAAGTCCGAATCTGACGTTGACATTTGTTTGTAGGATTGTCATATCCAGCAAATACAAAATGGGCGCCCGGACAAGGCAAAATTAAAGCAGAAACTCGGGCAACGGTACGTAAGAAAATAGCAGCCAAGATCAACATTTTGCCGAAAGTCGACGAGAATATCCCTTCCAGTAGTTCCCAAGATGAGGCCGATACTGAAGACTCCCCTTCGAAATTAAGGAAACGGAGAAAATTATTAAGGAAAAGCAGGTCCAAAAGGCAAAAGGGTAAGAATTTGTTTGCATTTTAGCCTATTTATTAATATACAGGACTATACAAATTCATCAGGTTGTTTGATTAGCAAAGTACATGTACTTTTCGATAAAGGTTTCAACCCAACGCGTACAACATGTAAGTAGCTTCAAACATGGAAACCTAGAAAGCACTGACGATGGAATAGTCTTTCCGAAAACGTTCTAGAATGTAACCCGATAGGGTTTTTTTAGTAATATACCTTTCGTAAAGAAAATAACCATTCTACTAAGTCTTGTTTGTAATCAAGTAAGCAGCAGCGTGTAGCTTCTGTAGAGGAAAAGACTTCTATAAGCAGTTTTATGTGTTATAATTTTTTAAACACAACACCTAGAGACACGGAAAAGAGATGAAGACACTAAAAATTTCGTTACATGTATACCAAGTTTCTCTGGGAGTGCAAAGAAAAGACTAACTTGTTACAGTATCTAATTATTCACAGCGACCAACACTCATAGCTAATCAGCACATATAATGATTAATATTTCACATCTGGGTATACTCGAATTAATCTAATTAATTAATTGGTTGTTGGTTTTGATTATTATTTTTGTTTGTTCCATTTTATTTCAGTCGTTATTCTAAATGGAGCTTTGCAAATATATTTTAAATCCACTTTGTCTAATGTCGCTCCAATAATTGTTATGTTGCTATGCATTTTTAGTATCCCCAAGTTCTGTACACGAGTTCCTAATCTTCTTTTGACGGAAGATTCATTCAATTCATTCATTTATTCTTTTTTAGTTATCTATACTGCGATCTTTTTTATACGACTTATACGCCTACGTATATATCGATGAACCAGGGCGCTACGTCAAAATCCGAGTTCACGAGCATCAAATACACATTAGATCTGGGTACTCTCATTCTGCACTGCCAAAAGACCATCAGAAAACCGGACATTCCATATTTACATATTTATTTATTTACCAACGGGCATATTGTTTGAAAAAACAAATATTCTTTCAAAAAATATCTACTTATGAAGCAATAAAAATTCCGAGAACATAAACAGAGACGAAGGCTATTCTTATCTCCCACCTGGAACCGGCTCGAAGGTCCATTATTTTGCTTTCTGTACATACGATATAACATATAAAGCCATCAGAAGGGGAATATGAATATATAAGTTCAATCCAGAACTCGCTGGTGACTTCCTTTCCGATAGCCTCATATGTTAAATAGAGATCATCGTATGTGCAGAAACGCTGCATTTTCCGTTTAAATGCGTCATCAGAGACTTGACGTGCGCTAAAAGCAATACCGACCAACTGGTTCGATATGAAAATGGTCGACGGATATGTTGATATGTTGATATAGTCAACGGTCGAATGGGAGACGTAGAGGGGCTCGTAGCTAGATCGGATTCGGAGTTGAGCATGTAACACAAAGAAGTCATGAGAAGAGTTAACAAAAGAATGGAAATAATGAAAACCGTCAAAACACGAAAGCTGCAATACCTAGGGCATGTCATGCGTGGTGAGAGATACGATATACGTCGATTGATCATTCAAGGGAACATCCGGGGCAGGAGAAAGATAAGAAGGAGAAGAATCTCATGGCTGCATAACTAGAGGGAATAGTACTGAAGTACATCAATTATTGGACTATTCAGAGCAGCCGCATTTAAGATCAGAGTAGCCATCAAGTATGTGGATGATATTTACATAGAGCTGAAATTGAATCGGAGTTTCGAACAGAAATGTATTGTTTATCATTGGATTGGTTTGTCATAGAGAGGGTTCAGAATAGAAGTGGACCAAGTCCACTTTTTGTCATTTACGAGTTAACAACGCATTTTTTGGGGTTATTACATCAAATTTGAACAATAAAAGCAATGTTAATATCTAACAACTACGACATATTTCACATATATAAACATATATTTGGTGGTAAAGACGTAGTATCCCTTATAAAAATAGGAAGACTAAGATGGGCAGGACATCTGGCAAGATTACAGCAGAACAACCTTTCTAGAAGAATCCTTATGTCACAACCTGTGGGCAGTAGAAGTAGGGGTAGGCCAAAGCTCAGATGGAGGGATGGTGTAGATGAAGATGGTAGAAAAATAGGCGCAGCAAATTGGCAACAGTTGGCAATGGATAGAACTGACTGGCGTAATATAATAGACTTGGAAAGGTCGAGGCTCGTTTATAGGGCTGTAGCACCAATGATGATGATGATGAATTGTGTTAGATTTAATTTTTTGTCTCAAAATTTTGATATCTAAATTTTTAATTCGCTTAGTTATATATATATATATATATATATATATATATATATATATATATATATATATATATATTTACAAATTTAATTAAGATTTGTTTTATTTACTTTGAGTTTATTAAAACTTTATTACTTTCTATATAGGCAATCACAAAAGAATTCAGCGTATAGCCGCCATAGAGGCAATGGATAGTGACCACGAGATCAAGAATCGTTTAAAAATGATTAATCACAATTTGCACGTAGCCCAAATAAATAACGTAGTTGATTTGAACGTCAAACAGGCTGTATACCTGGAGGAAAGTTCTTCCTGTAGTGAACTAGGTAAAGAAGGTCATGACGGCAACTGTGCTAATTTTTTAGCTTTACACTCATCGTCAGGGTAAGTATGAAATTGGTTTATTATCGTTTTGAACTGCATTTAAACCAGTTCCTTAAATTCTTCAACCATGACACACACTCCTTCTTCCTATACTCCTTCCTCCTCTTATCTTTCCCTGTATTATCAGCCTTAGCAGTTCATATCGCTGTCCCCTCATTACGTGTCCCAGATATTAACTTTCGTAACTTTCTTATTTTTTTTGTGTTTATTATTTCGCATTCTTTGCCCATTTCTCGCAATACTTCCGTGTTAGTTTTCTTCTGTGTCCATGTTATTCTAAGCATCCTACTGTAACACCATATTTCAAAGGACTGTAACTTATTTATGTGTTCTTGCTTTAATGTCCAGCTTTCAAGTCCATATTGCAGTATCGAAAACACGTAGCATCTCAGTGCTCTTACTCTCAGTTCTAATCTAAGGTCTTTGTTGCAGAGAATTGTTTTCATTTTTACAAACGCATTTCTTGCTATTTCTATCCTGGCTCTTATTTCGGTTGTTTGATTATTATTGTCTGAAATCCAGGTTCCTAGATATTTGCATTTATCAACCCTTTCTATCGGTACATTTCCCAAATGTATGTTTGTTGGTATATTTGTTTTCTTTGTTATTATCATGTATTTGGTCTTTTTTAAATTAATTTTTAGTCCATATTTTTCAAAAAAACTGTTTGTTTTATTTAGCAGTAATTGGAGTTGTTAAGCAGAGTACGACGTCCAAAAACATTTTATTTTAATTTCCCATGTTACAACAAATGATTGAATAAATACAAAAGATAGGCATATGCTAGTAAAAAAACAATAATTAGTAGCCATTTTAATTATAAATCAAACTAAGAATAAAAATAAATCGATTAAAATATTTTACTAAACTAAAAGTTACCGTCTGGTCAAAAACAATTATGTTCAAATACGTTTATTTAGAATATTTTTGTAGAATTTTTACTTATTTAAACATTTTTTGTAAATACATTTATTTAAAAAGTCTCCCCAAAAATTTTCACCCCCGAGAAAGTGTGGCCCTCATCCCTGGAGTGAAAGCGCACAAAGGAGCTATATAACTTTTTTTCTTTGACATGTTTCCTATGCTTATTTCAAATTTCATGTCAATCGGTGCACATCTTAAAAATTCTGAGCAAAAACCGTGATAGAATGGACTATAAATCGTTATCTACATTTCTTGATTGGTTCTATTTGCACGCGTTGTATACATGTTGCAATATGCGTTGTAACTTTCCATGTCATTTGGAAAAATGACTGTATCAACACCAAAGCTAATGTCAATGATCTTGCATACGTTTGACCACAATAAGTTCCGCAGCTTCCGATAGAACTTTGTAGATTTTGAATTAGAGTGGTGAAAATATACATCCTTGTCGAATTCCTCTAAGTAGTTTATTGCGCGTGTCATTTCTCCTTTGACTATAACCTTTGATAAAGATGTGATACACTTTTTAGATCTTTACTGCTTGTTATTTTTCTTGTATGCTATATTTCAGCTCAAACTTAAATATACAACATACTTAACATAAAATTAACATTTTTTGTTATTTTAGGCATGTTTTGGAAATGTTAAGTGGAGAAGAAGCCGAAGTGGAAGGAGACGCCGAAGGTAGCTATTCTTCTCGTATGAGCAACAAATCGGAAAAGAATATGGCTGATTTCGATGGAGAAGATTCCGTGTGCGAAGACGAACTTGCCAGATTGACAGAGCACGCTAGTATGAACCTTCACGTGTTTAATCATCCAGCTGAAAAAGCGACAATTCGTGCTGATCTACGATTATCGGCTTGTTTTAAAGTTGATAATGTTTGTCAGCCTGGTAATACGTTACTTTGGGATTTGCTCCAGGACGACAAGATCTGTCAGCTTGGGGAAGGATTGGCTTTAGAAGCCGAAAAGACTTTATGTAATTTGATCTGTTTCACTCCCGATAAAGAAATTAGGATGAAGTTTATCGAAGGTTGCTTGAATAATCTCGCAAATAATGTGTAAGTATTTTTTGTCTTATGGTAGGTATTCTTTTTTGTTCAATAATAATTGTAAAATTTTCATAAAAAAAGAAATTTTATCAGTGCTTACTCACTTTTAACAAAAAGTCCTTATTTTTTCCTCATTCTAGCTATTGTAGTTTCAAGATAAAACCCATAATAGCCAATGTTGTTGTGAGACCATATATACCATGTGTATAATAGGTCGGTCAATAAGTACCGGGCCTAACCATGAAATGGTGACTCTAATGAATTTTCCATTTGATATTTCGGTAGTCCTAACCTTCAAAAGTACATTGCCAATATGTCATGTCATTCAGATTATTATTTAACGAATTACGGTGTTTAAAGTGACGCCACTTTTGTGATTTTTATAAACAATGGATTAAAAGCAATTTTATTGATGATTTATCACTGTTATTTGATGGGGAAACAGATAAACAACAAACTAGAAAACAGAATAACACATGAAAACCTAAATAAAGAGTGGGAAGAATGCATAAATCATAAGCGAGGCATCATAAAAGAGGCAGCTAAAGAAGTACTAGGCATAAAAGGTAGAGAAAGAAAAACAAGAACGAATGACTGGTTTGACGAAGAATGTCAGATCATCACAGACAAAAAAAAACAGAGCATATTTACTGATGCAACAGGGGCACAGAACCCGACAAGCAGAGGAAGAATATAAACGACTACGCAAAGAAGAAAAGAAAACTCACCGAAGAAAAAAGAGAGAATATATGAACAAAGAACTTCAAGAACTAAGTAAATCAACAGAGACAAGAAAATTTTATCAGAGACTAAACAAAAGCAGAAAAGACTTCAAACCGAGAACAACGATTTGTAGAGATAAGGAAGGTAATATATTGACAGAACAGCAAGAGATACTAAGTAGATGGACAGAACATTTTACGGAAAAGTTTGAAGGAGATCGGAGAGAGACGACCCCTGACATACCATTAGACCAAGCAGACAACAGAGAAAAGACTCCACCAACAATAGCCGAGATTAGAGCAGCAGTAGAAAAATTAAAGAACAATAAAGCATCGGGATCGGACCAAATAGCATCGGAGTTATTAAAGGAAGGAGGAGACGCACTACAAAAAACAATACATGAATTGATAACAAAGATATGGTTGAATAAACAGCTACCAACGGAGTGGAAATAATGTCCAATGTCATTTATGAAAGACTTAGACCACACGCTGAAAAAATAGTTGGCAAATACCAAAGTGGCTTCTGTAGACAGAAGTCAACAATAGACCAGATATTTGTTCTGCGACAGATCCTCGAAAAAACAAGTGAATATAACATCGACACACATCATCTCTTCATAGACTTTGAAAGCGCATATGACAATATAAACCGAGAATTCTTAATAAAAGCAATGAAAGAATTTAATATACCAACACAACTAATAGAACTGATAAAAGAATCTCTAAAAGTAGAAAGTAGAATCCGGATACAAAATGAATTAACGGAAACAATAGATGTGAAAAAGGGACTACGCCAGGGAGACGCTCTATCATGCATCTTGTTTAACATTGTACTCGAGAAAATACTGAGGGACACAACAGTCAATACACGAGGAACAATCATTAATAAAAGCGTGCAAATACTAGCATTTGCAGATGATGTTGACATAATCGCAAGATCAAGAAGAGAAATGATAGAGGCATACAACCAAATAGAACGAGCCGCACAAAATAGTGGTCTTAAAATCAATCAGACCAAAACAAAATATATGCAGGTAAGTAAAAACGCAGAAATAAGGCAGCCACAAAATATAACAATAGGAGAATACAACATAGAGGGGGTAAAGAACTTTATATACTTGGGATCCCTAGTCACGTCTGATAATAACGTTACGGAGGAAGTGAAGAGGCGAATATTTATTGCAAATAAATGTTACCATGGCTTAATTAGACACCTAAGATCAGATAACGTCGCAAGAAAGACAAAATGCCAAATATATAAAACCCTAATAAGACCGGTACTCACATATGGCTCAGAAACCTGGACACTCACTAAAAGAGATGAAACGTTGTTAGCCACCTTCGAAAGAAAAATCTTGCGACACATATATAAGGGCACAAATGAAAACGGAATATGGCGAAGACGATACAACTCTGAACTATACAAAATATACCAGGATCCGGATATTATAACATTCATTAAAATAGGACGGCTGCGTTGGATAGGACATGTAGAAAGAATGGAAGAAGGCGAAATACCAAACAAAATATTCAAACAGATGCCAGTAGGAAAAAGAACAAGAGGAAGACCGAAACTGAGATACTTAGAACAAATAGAAAATGATATAACAACCTTAAAAGTAAAAAACTGGAGAAAAAAAGCACGAAACAGATCAGAATGGAGAAGAATCCTGGAACAGGCCAAGACCCAAAAAGGGTTGTCGAGCCAGTGATGATGATGATGATGATGATTTGATGGGAAAAATACCGTCCAAACTGAGCAATGGCTTAAAAAGTGTTTTCAAGAATCTACACCATCTATAACAGCCATTAAACGATGGTTTGCTGAATTCAAACACGGTCGTACCGACACGAATGATGCTGAGCTCTCCGAAAGGCCAAATGATGCAGTTATTCCCGAAAACATCGCCGAAACTAAAGCCTATTTTTAATAAAAATCGTTTTACATGGGCGGCATCGAAAAATTAGAAAAGCATTGGAATGATTGTATCGTCGCGAAAGGAGATTATTTTGATGAATAAAGCATAATTTTTGCAAAAAAATGTTTTACTAGCTAGACCCGAGTCTTATTGACCGACGGGTTATATTACTACAGGTCGATATAAATCATATCTATAGCATTTTTCATATAAAAATGCTTGCACGTTATTCAAGATTTACGACGTCGGAACCCCACAGCGTTGCCAAAACATCAGAATAGTTAGTAAGTGAGGAATTTTTAAAATGTCAACTATTTGTCAAACTATTATATTAACAGTAAATACACTTAGTTTTAAGACTACTGCAACACACTAAAATACATAAGAAAACATTTTAATACAAAATTATATATTCTAAATTTTACACTTACCTCTTTTAGGGCTTTAATAGTAAAAACGTCCCGCCATTATTTCTTGTTCAAAATAATCTATCTTATATGAAAGCTTATCAGCTTTCTACACACTATTTATTTGTTTTGGCATAGCACAATCACAATACACAACAATAATTAGTTTTTAAAGCTATTAATCTAACTTTAATATGTATTTATAAATACAATTTATTAATATGTATATATTATATTATGAGCAAATTGTGTAAGAAATCAAAACATAAACAAAATTCTTACTCTAAAAAAGCGGCAACACTTTATACACTTTTGCCACGCGCTGAACTGTCAATAAAATTTGAAGTATTCTCGTATCAGTTGCGTACAATTGTCTAATCTATTTAATTAAAATTATTGTTTTGTGGAATTTTAGACTTGGAGAGTTATTTCATAAAAATTATATTATTAATAATAATAAATGGTTTTGGTTAATTAATCAATATAATTCTAAAATTTTCAATATAATGATGATTACATTTTTCTGATTATTACACCATGTTGACGCCTATGAAAGATCGAGTAGTTCCGTATGGGTTTCGTATTACCAGCTGTGTTAGGAAAATTTAAACTCTAAGGTTGACGTTCTGGAAATTTTAAAAATAAGTAACGTCACTTTATATAAATTGTGACGTGCAAGCATTTTTGTATGAAAAATGCTATAAATTATGTATATGTTTATTTTTTGTGTATTGTTAATAGGTAAAATGCTAGTCTATTTTTTGAGAAAATGAATAATTATTTATAAAGCACGTGGTGTTCGTGTATATTAAGGTATAAAAAAAGTGCTTATTACAAGCTTAAATTTTTTATTTTAAGAAGATCTTTTCGGAATTAAATCATTCCATCATCAGTTAAATAAAAAGTTGTTAAAAACATTGTATGGCCACATAAAAAACTTTGGAAGGACATCCGTATTAAAATATAATCCTCATGGTATTTATCAAGGTAAATGCAATAGACTTAACTTATTGATTATTTACGCATTAAATATGCATTTACCTTGATAAATACCATGAGGATTATATTTTAATACGGATGTCCTTCCAAAGTTTTTTATGTGGCCATACAATGTTTTTAACAACTTTTTATTTAACTGATGATGGAATGATTTAATTCCGAAAAGATCTTCTTAAAATAAAAGTTTTAAGCTTTTAATAAGCATTTTTTTATACCTTAATACACACGAACACCACGTGCTTTGTATTCAACAGGTATACTAGCCACTCCTGGATATCTCCACTTCATGGTTTGTTCCAGTTTCACTTTTAATTTTGAATAATTATTTAGAATAATTTGCTTTTCAGGTCCGTTGTTGTTTCTCTGCGTATGCTTCCGAAGTTGCTGACATCTTTTCGTGGGCTCGACATGCATCACGTAACTCACTGGGCCGATCGACAGCACCACATGATGACGCATTTTTTTAGTAACTTAAAAGTTTATACTGCCAATCCCAGTAAGTCGCTGCCGATGTATACTCATCAGATGCAAGTACAAGTTAGGCTGCACTTCTTATCGGCTGTGTTTTCTCCAGTGGTATCTCCAAATAATTTTAAGTAAGTGTACAATAGTCATAATCTTATTTAACACATTCAAGATAATGGGTTACTGTCTAATAATAACACGTTAACGGAAGCCATATTTGTAACTTAATTAGTTGGCTGTGTCAACATACATCACCACCACAATTACAGCAGATAATATTGAATTAGAGCCAACAAGTAAAAGACCAGAAGTGGAAGCAGCACTCAAAAAGCTAAAAGTGCATAAAGCCCTGAGTATAGATCAAGTAACAGCAAAAATGAACCTCACAACAGGTGAAGTAGGGGTACACATATTCTACAGGATCTGCCAAAGCATATGGCACAAACATGTAAGTGGCCGGATGACTGGACCACCTCAGTTTATGTACCAATCCACAAGAAAAGATCCAAAAAATAGGCAATAATTACCGCATCATTGCCCTTATACCATACGCTAGCCAATTCATGCTGCGGATTATCTTAGAAAGACTTAAGCCTTACTTGCTCCCTGAAATACCGGAAGAACAGGCAGGATTTATGTCAGGTAGGGATACCAGAGAACAAATTTTGAACTTCATACAGATTATCGAAAAATCAATGTAAGCACACACGTGTGTTACAAGTAAAGCATTTGACTGTGTCAGCTGGGACAAAATGTGGAATTATCTAGAGGAAATGGGTCCTCCAAAACACACCTAGTACTATACTTAGAAGACTCGGCAAAAGTTAGGGTACGTGGGGAACTGTCAAAATCGTTTAGGGTTGGTAAGAGCTTAAGGCGAAGCTGCGTATTAACCTCACTCTGTTTAACATTTATGAGAAGCCATTATGTGCGAAGCAATCTTAGATTAGGGATGGGGTATATCCATTGGCGGCAGAAGACTTAACAACTTAAGCAGGGTGATCGGGTACTTGTCGTAGACGTTGCTGTCAGCTGGGAAGGTCCTGAACCTTTAAGTATGGCTGTCGTCAATAAAACAGCGTAATACACCGAGCCTCGATTCTTTCAGACTATGCAGCCCAGATATCCTGAGATAACTATTTGCATGGCACCTCTAATCGTTGGAGCTCGTGTAACATGGTCAGTGGAATTCTCGAATCCAGAGAATTCTTCTTAACCTTTTACGAGGTCTTAGCATAAGTGGCTTATGAGAATTTTTACTTTGAGTGCAAGTACCGGCTTCTTTCCTATCACGTCTTTACTTTCCCTTCTTTCCTAACGTTCGTCTCGTTAGGGTTATACTGTATGATCTTTTTTTTTACATGTACTGTGAATGTGGATTTTATGTTTGTGAATGTCCTTTTTACACTTAATTTATTTTTTTATTTAATTATTTTTCTATGCACGATCGTTTGGCATGTAACGACGTTGTTGACAGCAGGGGGTGGGTGGTGGATCTCGAGCAATTTGTCTAGCAAAACACATGCCATAAAAAGCCGTACGCTGCTGGTTTGTTGCTTTCAGACAGTAGGGAACAGACTGGTAGGATTAGTCCGGATCGAATGACGAGGGTTTGGTTACGTGATGAATGAAACTACCCAACCGGCATTGCCTGGTCTACAAACTAAAAGTTATGGCTCCACTCTGTACGCAGGTTATACAACGTTTTTCGCCGAATCCTTAGTAAATCAAAAACAAAAATTATCATAGATTGAAGAAATAACTACCAGCCAGAAATTGACAGAATCAATGACATCGAAGTGGTGAACGAATGTGTATATCTGGGTACCCAGACTCTGGAGGATGCACCCAAGAAATCAAAAGAAGATCAGTAATGGCCAAGGGAGCAATGACAAAGCTCACCAAAACATAAAAGTCCTAACATCACCATGCATACAAAGATGAGGCTTGTAAAAACAATGGTCTTCTCAATTTTTTTATATGGGTCTGAATGCTGGTCCTTGAAGGAAGTTGATAAACGTACTATAGACTCGTTCAAAGTGTTTTGCCAGTGAAGAATGTTGCAAATACCTTGAACCGCAACAAGATCCAACGAGTCGATCCTTAGACAGCTGTACAGTTATAAAAAGGCTCGGAAACATTATTACCGAAAAAATCTCCGCTTACTTTAGTCATGTGGTGCATAGAGATGGTCTGGAGAAGCTGATATTGCAAGGAACGGTACAAGGAAATGTATGCGGACCACATTACAAAAGAAATCTGAGCCCCACTGAACCATTGCTTCAGAGTTGCAAAGATGTAAAAAAATCACGAAACATTTTTGAGAATTCAAGGTGGCACGATGTCCGAACTGCACGATCGATTAGGAAGAAGAAGTCAACTTATAGTTGGGTCTATACATCAAAGACAAAAAAGAATCATGAATGTGTTGCTTGTGTGAGTCCATTTCAAAAGGTAAAAGAAATAATAAATTAGACTTACTCACAATCAATTTAATTTAACTATCCAGACGACCGGTTTCGCTTTCTACAATATGCAAAGCATCTTCAGGTCTCGATACAAAGTTAAATAAATGATGCCGGTACTCTATTAATTGATGGTTGAAAGAACATGGTTCAAACTATCCTGTATTGTTGATTGGAGAACTCAAGTCTGCTATTGTAATTGTTTGACAGTAAACGGGGAAGTTCTTGAGGAGACAGATTTTATCCAATGAAGTAGAGATAGGTGTAATGTAATTGTTTGTTTGATGAAAGTAATGTTCTATACCATTAAGTTATTTAAAAGTTATTTATATTTATTCTAGAGATATATTTATGAAATGTGTGTTATTTATTGAGATTTTTATTTTTGAAGGTGACAGTTGTGAGACAATGAATGAGAATAGATGTACAAATTGTGTGGGTGTGCAATTCTATCAACTTGTAATTATCAAATTTCTTTGATAAAGTTCTTTTGTAATATGTGGCAAATGGTTGTAAAGTTCAATATTTAAAATTAAAAAATTAAAATTGAGGACACTTTAAGACACATAGAAAACACACAGAAAACACTTAAAAAAGGGGGGGACGAAACAGACATTAAATTTAAAAAAGGGGAGGATTTAAAAGCACTACATCTCTTACTTGGAGACAATGCGAGAGACAACTTAATAGAGTATCGGCATCATTTATTTAACTTTGTATCGAGACCTGAAGATGCTTTGCATATTGTAGAAAGCGAAACCGGTCGTCTGGATAGTTAAATTAAATTGATTGTGAGTAAGTCTAATTTATTATTTCTTTTACCTTTTACAAAAAAGAATGTCACCGTTCATTTTATATATTTTATATCATTTATCTCAGGTAACTGTATTGTATGTAATAAGGAGTCTCACTTCACCATCATTTATAAATCAATATCGCGGACGGTATTAGAGTAGAAAGAGTAACAGTCACACTAATGATGATAATAACAGAAAATGACATCAAGCAAAGTTAAACTTAATGGATCAATATATGCACTCCCTCAATGGAGTCAATCCCTCCTTAGTAGTGGTACTTTATAAATTTGACGATAGTTCTGAGGATGGCTTTATAAACCAGAGCACTCAGCTAAGAATTAAATATTTTACATACCTCAAAAATACTTTTCTTTACCATTCATTCATTTAATTATTAAACTTATCTTTAATAACTTAATAATCTTAAATAACTTTATCTTCATTATTAACGATTAATGAAAATCTGATTCTGCAATAATGTATATGCCAAATAATTTGAACCTATTTTTAACGAATTTTATATCCGTATTTTGCTAAAAAAAAGACGTCCAATGTTTCCATATCTAGTCGCTACTCACGCTGCCCTAGTTTTTCCTCTCCCCTTCTTAGCGCCGATTTCTCATAACTAAGTTAATCCATAGTTCAATTGACTAAGGTTCAAAACGAGTAAACGTTGAACTTCGGTTATTTCAGGAAATACATTTCTCATTGGCAGTTCAGGTGTAGTTCACGTTCAACACCTTAATGATCGTTGGCAATGCGAAAATCCCTAGTTTCTAGTAAGTTTAAGATGGTAAGTAGGTGCATATGATTCTCAGCTATTGGTAAATTGTTAAGGTCTGACGTGATATTTTGACAGTTAAAAATATTAATGTTTTTAACAGAAGTCAGAAGTTGTGCTGTTGTGTTTCTTTAGTTTGTATTTGTAACAATAAAATGGCGAAGAGTTTCAAATTTTTCAAAAACTGAGGAAAAAGTTTTATTAGATTTAGTTTTTAAATATAAGGACTATTTAGAATGTAAGAAAACGGACATGACAAATAATAAAATGAAGTTAATATATTGGTTATGTTAACCAAAACACATCGATAATAATAGGTTATATTATTTGATTGTCAATGTCAAATCGCAATAACACTACGCATGCGTAATCTTTAAATTAATTCAGAACTGGGTTCTGAACGCTCGAATTCTAGGGTTCGGATTGAACGCAGTTAAAATCGTCAAAATTGGTTGAACGGGAATTGAGAAAGACGATTTTGATTTTTAACTATCGTTCACTAAAAGTTCAGGTTAAACTTGAGTTGAATTCCATATGAGAAAGCGGCCCTTAAGTGACACATGAAACGGATAAGAAACCTGAACTCGTTGTTATGGAACAAAACTGTTACATGAAAAACGAAAATGACAATATGACAAAAATGACAATGCCTAGAAGAATAATCACCTCGAGAAGGAGAAGAAGATATCAAAGATCAAAGAAATTGTCAGATGCAAATCTGCAGGATAGAGAGACCTAGAGAATGGTTGAGTAACGGAATACAGTGAAAACTGTGGAAATCTGTAGTACTATAGAAAATGTCACACCGAGAGTGCAGTACGGCTAATATAGGAATGCACAATTGCCGGATTTCACGCCTTGTGCTTGGCAATACAAACAGGTCCAAGTGGTAGTCACAGAACCGTACCCAGATCTCTACGCCGGGCTCTGTTGTTTATTATAAAATAATATATTGATAAAATGATTGCCTTCAAGTAGCCAAATAAGAGGCATGAATTTGAATAAAAAGACCTTAAGTTTTTAGCGAGAATTTTATTATAAAACTGTATACTTTATTAAACTAACAAATGTATTTTAAATTACATTTCATGATAGCTATAAATATACCGGGTGGAACCTCCGGTAACTCGATTTCCGTGCACCCAGCCCAATATCCAATAAAAACTTTTTCTTTTGTAAATATGTGAAAAATTATCAGGAACGGGAATATCGAAAAAGCTTTGCACATTTTTTAATCCTGGCGATGTTATTAAAAAAACAAGTTGCGCACTTGCATCACTGCGAAATTTTAACACCTACTATGAAATTTTTTTTTTGTGGAAATCTGAAGTGCAGTTTTTGTCCTTGTTAAAACATAATGCAGTCTCGCATTTTTTTACACACAACATAAATTTACCTAGTTCCTTGGCATAGCAACCTGGTAGTTTTCAGCAAAACCTTGTGTTATTCCATATGGGATAATGGTTTTCCTTGCCTACACTTGACCAGATGAGCAGGTATAAGGTTTATAGTGTAAGTTATTTAACTATTACTATAATATATAGTAATATTATAACTTTATTAAACTAACAAATATATTTTAAATTACATTTCTTGATAGCTATAAATATACAGGGTGGAACCTCCGGGAACTCGATTTCCGTGCACCCAGCCCAATATCCGAAAAGCCCATACTCTGATTGGACTGGTAAATGCATTTTATTGGTTATACAGTGTAAAATAATCAAGGTTACTCACAGATATTCAATTAATTATACTAAAGTCGTCCTCTACATCCGAGATGTCGGATTCGCTTTCACTACTCTCCCCTGTGTTCGCGTGTATTATCAATTGGTCTATGTCATCTTGCAGGTTGTCCGCAGTCCACATCTCAGTTTTCGTTTTCTTAACAACATAAGTGACATAATTGCGCCAATTTTGCTCTGTGACGCGTGCGAAACCGTCGTCGATCAACTGACGTACCTCGTCGTTTTTAAAAGTGGTATTATGGGTACCTACATATCGCTTAACTTGGTTCCACACCATTTCTATAGGATTCAATTCGCAGTGATATGGAGGAAGCCTTAAAATATAAACATTGTGTTATGAAGCATACTCATCAAGATGATACTTATCGTATGGATCTTTAAAAGCACGCGCTGCTTCTAATAGCTCGGATTTCAAATAACACTCCTCGAAAAAAATGTCTTTTTCCACTAGCCATTCCTTGATTGCAGCTTTATTCCAGGAATTGTTAGGGAATCTCTCTTTACGGGAGTGGTACGATGCATTGTCCATTACAATGACATTCCTGCGACCATTATTTGGTAAATTTGATATTAATGTCTCCTTAAACCACGACTCAAAATATGCGGCATCCATTTCATCGTGATAGTCGCCATCATTTTTCTTTGCCAGAAATACACGCTGTGTGCTAGGAAGGAAACCTCCTAAAAAACCTGCATGCAATAAAACATATCGTGGACCTCGTTTAGTAGGTGCTTTTAAGCCAGTACTTAAACCTTTGAGAAAAGCATCACGACTGTTTTGTATCGTAGTATCGCACCATTCGTAATTTATAGATTGGCCAACATTAACCCACGATTCGTCCAAATATATGATATTGCAATGGTCTTTTCGCAAACGTCGTATAGTTCTCAAATATTTATGGCGCCAATGAATAATATCCTGTCGCTCCACCATGATGCTTCTTCGGCCACGTTTCTTATAAACAAATCCAATATCTTTCAGAAGTCTGTATAAAGTAGAAAAAGACAACGGCTGTATATTCTCATTACCTTGTATGAAGTTATGTATATGCTTTAAGAATGGCGGCAAATTTTTCATGAAAAATTCACAATGAACAATTCTCCGTAGAATACTTCTTACACCCTCGTCATATGTGAATATTCTAGAATTTGATTGACACACTCGTTTTTTACGTTTTGTTGGCGATTTCAACGTTCCACTCTGTTCTTTTGCTTTTTTGAAATTGTAAATGCTTCTTTCGCTAACACCAGTCATCAACGAAGTACGTCTTACAGCAGCACTTACATTAAGTTGTTCCGTATTTGGTAAAAACACAACACATTTAAAACTACGAGTTTAGCGCAACCGTTAAATAATTCACCGGATTTAAATTTATGGGACTCCATGCTCTCTGTTGAAACTCGGACTAAATTTTGAAGTGTAGTTTCGTTTTCCAAAAGCACTTTCACCCTAAGGATGGGTAGGGGGTGAAATAGGGAAAGCTTGGAGTTTATCAAATACTAATTATGACAAACAAGTTTATGGCCATATTTAGGTGATTATGTTAATGATGGTAATTTGTAGCAGAAGTTTTACAAAAGAAATGAAGACCTATTTATAGAAACAACATAACTGTATTTTTAATATTTTACATACAATAGAAAAAAATCTAATTTCTATGAAAGAATTGGAAATTTGAATATTATATATAATATCTATAAATAATATCATTTCCAAGTTTCCAAATTCTTTCCTAGAAATTATGTAGGTTTTTTCTATTTTTTGAAAAAAATTAAAACTACAGTTATTGTATGTTGTTCTTGTAAAGAGGTGTTCAAATGTTACTCTTATGAATATGATTCAATTGTATATCTCATGTTGACGTTTTATATGCAAAATTCATAGTTTTCGTTGTCAATAACTCATTAATGCCTTTTTATTCTACTGTATACGTATACATGATATAAAATATTTTACTCGTACTGCCGGCAGATGCATTTTATCCAAGCCGGTCCTGTGAGACAATGAACAATCAACAGCTGGAGAAAACCGACTACCCTGCGCGTTTATTCTCCATAAGAAAAGCATTGCCGTATCTTACCCGTACTGCACTCTCAGTGTGACATTTTCTATAGTACTAATATTAGGAATTGTATGTTATTTATTATATGACTTTTATCATTTACTTTTTAGGTTAACTACCGATCAAGTAGATATATTATGGGAATGTCTAGCTCACGACTCAGAATGTTCAGACGAACTATTCAGTTGGTTACTATCTCAAACGAAAACAACGGAGCTACACGCACTTAAAATGGAGGCACTGCGCAGACTCTATATTCATCATCTACCAAGTTTAGCTCCGGAGAAGTTTAGTATGATTTGTCTTAGTTTATTTCAGCAATTATGTACTTTAAATAACGTATTAGTTAATGATTCTGAGAATAAAAAGGAAAATCAAAACGTTGGAATGGATCACATGTGGAAGATTGCTTTGAAAGCAAGTAATACAGGTATGTTATGAGTTTTTCTATTTTTATATTTTTTCCTATTTATATTTAGAACATGTTTATTGAATTAATATTTACTAATAATACATTTTTTGATTTATACAAATTTAAAAAGATCTTCGACAATATGGCTTTAGAAATCTTGCCAAAAATTGGCAAGATTTACTAGGCACGGAAATTTAGGGTAAGATACTAATCCACTGTTCCGTTAGTAAACGTGGATGGAAACATCTTTCATGATCTTTTAACATTTCATTACTTCTTCTGGATGGTTTAACTAGTGAGAGGTAAATAGAGAGTCAAAAAGGTCGTTCCAAAAGTATCCGGTTTTTTGTCATTCGTCCTCTAACTCATGACATGCTTCGAAGCAATATCCATTAGGCTTAAAAATGTATTCCTAAAGTTTGGTAATGATCTTCAGTTCCTTCGTCGGATTCGTGTTAGTCTTTTAAAAGACATTATTAGTTTACGAAACACGAAAAAATCACACAGTTTTATGTTAGAACTGTATGGAAACTGGCTGAGTTGTGTAACATTGTTTTACCAAAAATTGTTGTTCAAGGTTCGATGAGTCTGTTGGTGCATTATCGTGATAAAGAAACCAGTTTTCTCCATCTTAAGCGATTTTTTTTTGTTATCCGACAGGGGAGGCAAATCGCTATCAGACCACAGTGCTTCCCATCTAGTTAACCAGCAAACCCTTGTAAACAGAACATCACTAGGCACAAGATGCAAATGAAGAATTGGTATAGGATAGCTACATGGAATGTAACAACTTTATATGAGGCTAGCAAGATCAGAAATCTGGCTAGCATTGTCCTTGTAATGAACAAGCTAGATATCACTATGAAGATATGGAGGCCTTTGATGATAGGAAGGAGTAAGAATCATCATCTTTGGCTCGACAATCCTCTGTGGATCCTGGCCTGCTCTAAGATTAGTCGCCATTCTGTTCGGTTTCCATCTTCTGATCTCTCGTATCCCTAAGTCAGTCTCAACTCCATCTAGCCACCTAATTCGTGGTCGGCCTCTGCTGCTTCTTCCTATAGGTGTTCCTGTCGTTAGCTTTTTTGCAATCATGTTGTCAGGCATTCGTATTATGTGTCCGACCCACCTTCGCTGTGTTTTAATGAACGTTACAACATCTGGTTCATTAAAGAATTGGTATAATTCGAAATTAAATCTTTTGCGCCACTGACCTTGATCGTTTATAGCTCCAAATATTTTGCGGAGTATCTTACGCTCGAATATTCCCAGAAGTCTTAAATCCTTCTGCGTTAGAGTCCATGTTTCTGCCCTGTATGTGAGGACCGGCCTCAGCAGTGTTTTCTACATAATAATTTTAGTTTTTCTTTGGATATTTTTTGAGTGGAATTGTTTTTGGATTTCGTGTGGGTTGAATAGATTCCAATCATTTAGATCTGTTACGGTATTATCTGCTTCTTCGATATAATGGTTAAATTTTGCGTCGAAAAATTCAACCCATCGATTCAAGATTGAGGCCGTATCACCTAGGATATTTCCTTCTCCATCCTTACAGCTCCTTATTCTTGGCTTAAACTCTATACTCATCTTGTTAACATTTCTGTAGAACTTTCGAGTTTCGTTTTCATTTCATAGCCATTCTATGTTTTCTAACTGCTTTTCTAATGAGTAACAATAGGCGAGGAACTAATTAACAATATTAAAGACGCAGACAATACAGCCAGTCTCACAAAGAACTTAAAAGATTAGAAAAATTCGAAAAACTTGGTCAATGTAGCAAGTTGCCGACGGGGCCTTAAAATTAACATTTCAAAAATAAAGTGGATGACGTTGGGAAGATGAATGTAGATCAGTTTGAGCTTTGGCTAGATGGAGAGGAGATAAAACGATAAACCATTTTAAATACCTTGGCAACTGGTTGAATATGAATAGTGACTCTTATATAGGGATAAAAACCAGAATTTAATTACCATGGAAGGCCTTTATGATATGGAAACCAATCCTCCGTAACATTGATTCGTGAGAGGGTCCTTAGATGCTATTATTATGCGGCTTCGAGACATGTACATCAAAAACCATAATGCTGAATAAATTGGACGCATTCGAATTGTGATGCAGGATCCTAAAGATATCGTGGGTATCGCACACCTCAAATGAAAATTTTCTTTGAATGATGAATACAAACCGACTGTATTACTTTTTATTTAAACATTATAAAGAGGAAGAAAACAAAATAAACCGGCCACATATTTAGAATACCTAAATACTATCTCTCCCAAGCTCTCATGGTTGCGTAATATCAGGCGGTGGTGTGATCTCATGGCAGGTAAAGAAGAAGATGACTTATTTTTAAGGGGTTCTTTAAAGAGCATTTAAAGTTTAAAATCAATCCAGCTTCGATAAGACGACAAGCAGGGCATAGATGCAATTTAGGAATGTCTAAAATGCTTAAAAATGAATTGTGATTAATGAGTAAACTGTTTGTGGATTATAAATTCTATTAAATTGGCTAATTTTAGTTATATATCCAATGAAGTTTCTTATTATTGTTGTAAAATTCGTTTTAATGTAGTTTTTGATATATTGAAAACATATTGACAAAAAATTCATAGTTTATTAATTATTATTATGAGGTATGGTCTATTATGTGCTTCTGGTTGGTCTGTTAGCATATTATGATCCCAGTATAGCGACTCTAGATTTATTATTAAAATAAATCTACACTTACTATTGAAATATTAATGAAATTTGTATTTTGTAGAAGTCAGTATGGCCGCAATACAATATATAAACAGCTATTACATGGGTTCCAACCTTCAACACGAAAACCAGTTTGTATGGCAATGTATGACACATCTGAAAGCAGCTTCGGAAGATTTGACAGCTGGAAATAATGGTACAGAGGAAGCTTCTCTGTTATGCATACAGAGAGCGTTGTTGTTAATGAAGAGTCATATAGAGACATTTCGAAGAAGGTAAGAATTTTTATTATGACTGTGAGTAGATTTGCTTAGAGTAGATTTGTAGAAAACTTGTTAGCTGAATACCAAGCGAATTTTCCAGATGAGGATCGAATAATATCGTTCCGTCCCGACCGAAGGTTAAAGAAGCCGGCGGAACTTTCTAGATAAACAATCAGGTATAAAACGGACGATTTGAGATTTAAAAGTACAGTCGAAAACCAGTGCCGATTAATAAATTGTTCGCGCGGCTATTTAAATTGTAACCGGTGTGAATGTATTAAATAAATTATATAAGTGTCAATAAATTAATATTTAAGTGTTTTCTATGTAGATTAAATAAATAAATGTATGTAAATAAACTCATGAAGTGTTGTAAAATGTAGAACATTTTATAATAAATAAAGTCAATAAATTAGATTTATAATAATAGTTCAGTATGTATTATAAAACGATATTTTTAATTTATGTTTTTTTCTTAGATATGCGTTCCATCTAAGGAAGTGGGCGTTAGAAGGAAAAGGTATTGGGAGCCATTCCGCCTCATTAGGAGATAGACCCAGTGCCCCTATTAGATTAGTTGTTCAATCTGGGAGTTCTACCGAACGATGTTTTTTGGATTTATTTAACACTGATTATATAGCTGAGTTAAGGGCAGAAATTGTCAAATGGTGTGAAGGACTTCAACAAGTAAGTAATTTTGTTTTGTTTCGATATGAATTAGATAAAATGAAAGTGAAAAATTTTTCATAATTCTTAATTTATAAGTTATAGTGTGACTAGTAAATAACAATATTTCTAAAAGAGAAGTAGGCATGCGCCAAACTCTGCAAATTCCGCACTATCTGTCAAGGGATTTCTAGCCAAGCACAGCATTCCAATCTCGCACCATCCGCCTTACTTACCGGATCTTGCACCGTGCGACCTTTATTTGCATTGAAGGTAATACGGTGTCAGTACGGTGTAATATTGCGTCAGTTAAAGCTGCAGAAGAGAAAACGACCTGCGTCCTGGGGGAGCTGAGCGAATACTTTCGGCACTGTTTCGAACAATAAACTGTTAGCATTGAACATTATAGGTGTGTATGGAAGACGATAATAAAATAGGAATCACAATAAAATGTTTTACTGTGTCAGTCCCGTTGTTCAATAGCCACACCTAGTATATGGAGGGATGCCCATCTGTCATATAAAAACCATACATGGATATTCAATAGTATATTTTGATGAATACTAATTACTACTATATTTCCACTAATTATATCATGAACTAGTATTCCTTTGCGATCGTTTAGTTTGAGTAATGCTTTTTAACGATACAAACTTTTGGGAGCCAAAACTGTTATCACATATCCTCTATTATTAGTGAGAGACTTTGGAAACATTTCCATAAGTGATTATTTAGAACTTTCAATTAGCCATGTCTAATTGGGATATTATTTTTTTTCTTATACATCCATGTATCTGTAATTTCTTCAAAAAACTTCCACCCATAATAGAATTTTATCTTCTTATAGCAGCCTTGTTTTTTTATAATATTTTTCGGCAATATGTTGTGAATTTTTTGAGTTGATTTAACTCAACAACCCTTTACATTGTTTTCAAACTACACAGTCCATTTTATAGCAGCTTGTATAATTAATACTACATAAATAGGAAAAAAATAAAAACATCAATGTCATCCAATCTGAAGCCGAAACTTTTATTTTCCTTGTCTATCTGGTATTATTTCCATAAAAGATAGTAAGAATGACTAGCCACATATAAACAAACAGCCTTTGATTAGGTAGATGGTACTTCATCAGAAAGAAGTATAAATCTCTATTTTATTTCAATACATTTTCTGTTTCAGATGAAGGGGGATTCACAAGAAAATAGAACAAAATCTGGTGAAACATGGATCAGGATAATCACTCAAGGTCAGGAAGTTACAATTGACTGCGATGAAAAAACTTTAGCAGAAATGGGATTTAAGGATAACCAGGTACTCTATCTTACGGCATATGAAATTGGTTAAAAAAATATTTACATTCATATTATTTATTTTTAGATCGTTTATATATCGATAGGCATGTCAAGGAATATGAAAAAACGAGAGTTTATGGATGCACCATCTTTACACCCGCCTCCTCCTCGGGAATGTTTACCAACGTTACTTCTACTACAACCAAATTACTTTGAGCAGCTATTTTCTTTAATGCACACACTTAGTTCGATGAAAATTCAAATTAAAGGAGGGGTAAGTTGGTATTTTCTGAAAATATGTTCAATATTAATCAACAAATTTATTATCACAACTATCTAGTGCCAATTACCACATACGAGAGCCCAAGTTCTCAGCAGGAGAGTATGGGATATTCTTAGCTTATTACCAACCAGTCCCAAACTTCTTCGTGGTTTCAAATACTTGGATATTCCTCTTCCAGAATTATTAGATCCTTCAAGTGCTCAAAAATTAATGTATTCGTTGTACATTGTCGAATCTTTAAGCGCCAAAATGTACCGAGGGAAATATGCCGATGAAGGGGATGGTGAGGAAGAATCATGGACTAGAAAATTTGTAAAGCATGGTGGATTAAGCCACCTGTTTGATATTTTTATGTCTGGTGAGTATCTTTATTATTTAATTTTACTGTGCTCTTCTAAAGTGTTTTATAAGTCTAGCCATGAAAAAAAAAAACTTTATGAGTAGGCTATGAATTTGACATTTAATTAACGTCAGCCGACATTTTATCCGTCAATGAAGTTTCTCTTAACGACATGACAGTTACGATTTGACGTTCTCAAAATAAAGTTTGTTTCTATATGTATACTTTGCAAACATGTCTTTAAGATTATAGAATTTTCAATTACAACATATTGTAGAAGATTCTAAAGGGTGTCCACAGACTTTAGAACTTGAGAAATACTTGAAAATTGACCAGACAGAGAATAATATCAGGTTTATCTGATGTGATGAAATATGAGGTAATAATATGAAGTAAACAAAAATTACTGTGATCTGTGTTACGGTTTTCAAATTTAGTGTAAATTACTGTAAAAAAGGTTATGTTCTGCTTCGGTTTAGTATGATTTTCAATGAAAAAAATAATTACACTTATGCTGTAATATTTGTAATATCTTGAATTCATTATAAATATAATTTCAGGTATTCTTCAAAGAGAAGGAGGAGATTGTTCGGACTGGCAACAAGACTGTCTGGCATCTCTCTTAAAAATCCTGTGCCATTTAGGAGTCGAATCTGTACACCAAGAAAATATCAAGCCTCGTAACGAAAAAATAATAATTCCCGATTTGAATGCTTGTTTTTTAGCCTTAATGGACAAAAAGTCTATGATGGCGCAGATTACTAGTATTTTAGAAGAAGCATCGCGACCCAATGATGTGAACCGTTATAAAACTGGTTTTTGGGGTAGAGCGCAAGTAGTTCATTACGCTCTGGCTTTGTTGGTGTCTTGGTTGCATTGTTGCGAGGAAGCTAGAGTTGATTTGTTTCAGTCTACTAATTTTTCCGAATGGTTGCAGAGATTGGTAAGTTTTTTCGTTTAAATATCAGATACTACAACAACAAAACCGTATCAATCATAATGATATTTATCACAATTATATACTGTAAATATGAAATAAAACCTATATGAATAAATATTATATCGAAAGCATATATATAGCAGATATTATATCGAAATCAATAGGAAACTCTGAGCATGACATAAACTACTATCTTAGCAGGCTACCAGAAGGTCTAGTTTGTTCTTTATGGCCCCAATAGTAGCATCTGATGTGAAAGAATGCATACACAAATTAAAAAATTGCTCATGTGTTGACTACTATGGTTTTAACAGTAAAATTATTAAGAGATCTCTAGATATAATTATTGAACCACTCACAATAATATTTAGCAAATGTATTAACGAGGGTTACTGACCTGATGTATTCCAAATATCAAAAGTAATTCCACTTCATAAAAAAGGAAAAAAAAATGCTCCAGACAATTACAGACCTATTACCATAATACCAATAATAAGTAAACTTTTTGAAATCTTAATTAAAGATCGTATAACAAATTATTTTAATAACAAATCAATTATATACAACTGTCAATTTGGTTTTAGAAAAAAAATACTCAACAACTAAAGCTTTATTAGAAGTAATAGAACATATTGTTCACGGTCTTAATGCAGGTGAACCTACTAATGGATTAATGTGAGCTTACAAAAGCTTTTGATTGTGTGGATATTCAAACACTATTGATAAAATTGAAGTACTATTGGAATAAGGGGTACCATATACGACTTTTTAAAATCATATCTTACAGGAAGAACACAGATTGTTGCATTTAATAATCAAGAATCTAATCCTCTACCAGTTTCAACCGGAGTACCACAAGGATCAGTTTTGGGACCTCTGCTATTCTTGATATATATAAATGATTTACCAAGTGCGTTGGAAAACACCAACTGTGTTCTTTTTGCAAATGACACAACCTTATTATGTAGAGGTAAAACTGTACAGTCAGGAAATATTAGAAAAATCTAAATCCTGGTTTAACGTGTAACAAACTTAAGTTAAACGAGCAGAAAACCCAGACAATAGTATTTAGTTCCGATGGTTGGATTAAACCATCTGAACCAGTAAAGTTACTAGATGTTACTATAGGTAACTGGTCGCACCATATTGAAGGATTGTGTAAGAAGCTCACCTCACAGATTTTTGCCATGCGCAGATTGGTTACTTGGTTTTTGAGTTACTTAGAATTCAAATTTCTTTATAATATTTGTGCAGGTCATTTCTAAAGGTATAAGGGGTTGAAAAATAAATCTTTTAATTTTTTCAAAGACCAAAAGTCTACTATACTCGGTTCGCTATTCCCAGTCCGAACTGTCTAGTGAATTTAGTAATTATTTTTTTGCGAAGTTAGTTTCTTTTTGACAGACTAAAAGTGGGTGGAAATTACTATACAACCAAGCACAGGTACTCATAGCCAATATTAATAGTAAACAAACTAAATAGTAAATAAAATAGAACTTTGCTAATTACCGACAATCAATATTTATTTATCTGCACCATATAATAAATAGTTATGTTAAATTATAACAACTAAAATATATTTTTTAAATATATACTACCCAAAATTTGATTGGTTTAGTATACCAATTTAGAATTCCAATATTTAGAATAATTTTTCTTTTTTTTAAAGAAAGAAGTCTGCAATAGTAGCATACTTGAGCTATTAATACTGAGAAGTAGGAATTGTTGTGTTGTAGGTTTCCGACAATGAATCTGTCAAAATGTGTCCGAGCTAAGCGAATGGAGTTTAGTACCTTAAATCGTTCACGAGCATTTTATAATATAAAACAGCAGTTATACGGTAATCGATGTACTGCCTTATTTTTAGGTTTTGGAAGATCCAGAGCCAGCTGTAAGGCGTGAAGTATGTTCAGCTATATACCGGTTGTGTTTAGGAGTATCATCTAATCGCGAACCCATTGAAAATAGTTTAATAGCTCCTATGCTATCCCAATTATTAATGTATATGGAAAAAGCAGAGGGTATGAGACCACAGAAATTAGAAGTAAGTTCCAAACGAAAATTTGTAAAATATTGAGATAGATTTAAGATTATTTCAAATTTCAATTAGTTCGTACTATGTTAAATGTCGACGTTTTTAAATTATATTTTTTAGGCTTTGCAAGCTCCCGAAGAAGGAAAAGAACCTTACGGCCCGGCGTGCCGTGATTACTTCTGGCTGGTATCCAGACTAGTAGACAGTTTGCCGGACGAGTTGGTAAAAGACAGTCTCGATGATCCTCAAAATTGTGTCGTGGACATCAATGGATTAACGGAGAAAATCGCAAAGGCCATTATAGCAAGAGATTATCTCGAAGCAAGGCACCATACAGTGGACGATGATGGATTAATAGGATTGTTGAATTTGGTTACGAATTTATTGAAACACAAGCCTGCCTTTCAGACGAGTAAAATAGGACAAGAAGTGTTGTGTGAGGTAAGTGAATATATATATATATATATATATATATATATATATATATATATATATATATATATATATATATATATATATATATATATATATATATATATATGTATATAGGGTGTTTCAAAAAGGTAGCAGTAGGTAGGAAACGCAGTGGAAAATTCTAAATTGTTGAATTCCTTCTTCCCTAATTATTTTACACCAAAAGTCAAGAAAAACTATTTGTAGAGGACTGAAATATGTATCGAAAACAAATGTTAAAATTGTTCTACGAATTAAACGTATTCCAAAATTTTGCAAGAATATAATAAATTTTTCATGCCACCCCTTAAAGTCACGCCACACGCCGTGCAAGAATGTGTATGACATGTTGCGTTTGGTCATATTGATGTTTCTGATATTTGACAATATTTGAATTGCCAAAATTTTTATTTTGTGATTTATTGTTTAAAAAACCATAAATTTGATTAAAAATGTATTCAGTTGAGGAGAAAGTAGCAATAATAAAAATGTTTTATTCAGGTAATAGTGCGCGAATTGTCAGTTCTTTATTTAGTCATTAAACAATTCAAAGGATTTTACAAAATTTTGAAAATACTGGGACCGTGATTTCTAATTGGACCTGTACAAACAATATTGCTGAGGTACCAAGAAATTTAGAAAATCAAAATTAAATAAATGTATTAACAGCAGTTGTAGAAAATCCTAAAATAAGTTCTCGGACATTGCAGACCAGTTTAATATTCATAATTCCGCGGACTTAAAAATTTTGAAAATGAATAATTTCCGTTCAAATTTCAATGTCATCAAGAACTAAGAGAAGGAGATGTTGAGTGATGAGCGGGATTTTTGTTATGAAATTTTAGAGAGGGCTAATGCAGACAGACAATTTAAAAAAAAACATTTTGTTTAGTGATGAATGTACATTTACATTTAATACTAAACCAAATGTTCAAAATTAAAGGATTTGTTCGACAGGAAAGCCTGAGGATATTATTGAAAGCCATACCCAATATCGTCGAAAAATAAATGTCTGGTTAGAAATATTTAAACGCAATATTATTGGACCATTTTTCTATGAGGAAAATTTAAATTCAAAAATGTTTTAGAGGAGAATTTACAATTTACAAGAAGAGATTTTACCTAGACTTTCAGAAATAGCTCCAAATGAAGAAGAAATTTGGTTTCCAATAGTTAATTAAAAATGTGATTTTCATCACAATCACAATCAATAATTGTGGTTTAATTCCATAAAAACATAATATTTAGCTTTACCATGCTACATGAAGGTACACTGAACAAAAAAAAAGTACACGCACTAGTTCCATTTGGTTCATTTATTGAGACAATTTTGACTTTATGCATAATAATAATAAATATCAATTAAATGAATATGAATTAAAAATCGTAAGAAATTACTTGAGGGGAAATAGGAATTAATACTCTAGAATGGCCAACCTGGAGCCTTATCTGAATATCATCGAGCGTCTTTGGTATATATAAACTTTTTATCATATTTAGTATTTGATCTATTTTGTTTTCATCGCTGTGACTTTTAACTGGACTTCTTTGAACTTTTTAACTGCGACCAAATAGAAGTTCCTCTTCTTCTCTATTTCTTTTCCGATTGTCATCAGATGTATTGAATGTATCATCTGAATTCATATTTCTCCAGCTACTACTCGCTTGGTCCATTTAAGAAAGAAATTTTTACGTTCGCGTTTGAATTACCTTGTATATTAAATAATCTTTTATCCACATGTTTCATCAAAATAGAAAATATTAAAAAGTTTGTACTAAACAAAATGTTTGCAATTATATTATTTATAAAAGATACAGGGTGTCCAATCGAACACTGTTTGAAAATAGAATTGGTGATCTCGTAAAACACTGTATAAAGTAGCATAATTTTATATGGAGATGATCCTCAAGAGTTGTTCTATCGAAATCCGTAATAATAGACAGCATTATATTAACAATAAAAAAGTTTTAGCCATAAATATTTTACGATATAACAGATTAAACAGATTCTGCAATAATCCACTAATTTGTTTATTAAATAATAATGAAATTTTCTCTTTTTGTCGAAACAAACATATTTTTTCTAATGGGTAAACGTCCAATTTTACTGGACACCTGCTTAAGTTTTTATAGTTGTCTCCGTTTTCAGTTTTATGATCGATAGTTTTTGATTCATTTATGTATATTTTTGCCCAACAGGTCTTTGATTTCCTGTTTGCGCTGCCCAGCCCAAAGCTTAGACACGTACCTAAATGCAAGTCGCCGAGATCAAGAACCGCCGCTTTCGATTTGTTGGTTGAATTAGTGAAGGGATCTCCAGAAAATTATGCTTTATTACATGAGAAATTATTAAAGCAGCATCAACCAGGACCGAACTCTCCTTATCCGTGGGATTACTGGCCTCATGAAGATGGAAGATCGGAATGTGGCTATGTTGGTAAGTCTACTATATCTCACTAGTTATTAGTTCATTGTAATGTTACTGTTTAACTAAGTTATTTAAAATATTGCATTGATAAATTAAAAAGTTCCGCAAACAAAACGAGGATTACACCTCTTAAACTCGAATATTAGATTTTCTCGTTATCATTTCGAAAGTATAGACTGTGAAGGGTTCTACGACGAGAGACGAATGCGATTCAATGGTGACCTCTAAATTATGTAATTATATTTAGGGAAATAATTGTAAAAACTAACTCGCGAGAACTATTTTTTAATTATAGAATAGTTTTTATGTAGGCAGTGTATTATAGGCAACAGTTTTAAAATTAAAGTTATTCAGTCACCATTGTTTTATTAATTAGCGTTTGATTATAGCTTTCAATGATGTTATACATAATTTCATATTCCTATTCTTTCCTAGCGTGGCCCGTGAAAAGTTGGGCAAAGTTTATTCAACATTTACAACAGCTAATATGGTGTTTATTGTTGGTGGTATGTTGTCACGAAAAAATTTATGAACTATTCTACGAATTTGGCCCCTGACACCTTCATCGTACTTGTTGTCACGAGAATTACCAACTTTTCGCTTCTTGAACCTGCCCTTTGGAGATTGTAATCCAGCAGGTGATGAATATTCCTGTCGTATGCAAAACAGAGTCTTTTCGCAAACACCACTCATTTCTCACACTTTCCTAATTACACTTTATACAGAATCGTTGTTATCCTGATTAAGATGATAATTAATAATATTCATTAGTATCTGCTTCTCTGAAAGTTTCAGAGCTTTTCCACGTTTCCATTGAACAATTTCTTCCATTTTGCGTTAAAAATTCGGCGTCAAATATAACAATAGCCAACAACAGAAAATAACAATAATTGTCAACAGCAAATCATAACATCAGCCACCAGCAAATAATAATAACAAAACAGTAACAGTACATCCAAGATGGTACAAATAATCGTAACTCGAATATGTTTACGCGCTCCGAAGAACAAATAAAGACTAATTAAGGCCCTGGATGTATCAAGCTTTTAAACATTCTGTACAAGAATTACTCTAATTGCTTCTTAATTACTGAATAACTTAAAAGAACGTATTTGCAGTTGATATCATCCAAAATTACAAATTCCTTACACATTATGGCAGTAATTAGCACCGCAGGGACATAAATAACATATTAAATTTGGCAGTTAGTAGAAATTACTGGAATTATTTTAAACTTTGAAACAAATGTTTATTTAATGCACATTTTATTATACTACTGCTACTAATAAAAGATAAAAGTTGATAAGTTACTATTAGAAACAAATAATTTATAGTATTATGTAAAATTATTAGCAAACGATATTTGTAATTCACATAAAATTGTACGTGAAGACTTGTTGAGAACTCCTGGTTTATTCCGTTTATTTTGAAAGATAGACAATAGAGAACGCCATCGCTCACTGCATAAAACAGGCAACGTCTTGAAGAAATCCCCATAAGGTTAGCATTGCATATCTTACCCTGTACAGACTAGTCACTTTGAGGCAAAGTATATTAGGAATTACTTGTTTATTTTATAAAAACAAGGAAGGATTCATTCCGTTAAACAGGACTGAAAACACATAAAATATAAAACAAGATAGCAGAATCACCGTTGAAAATATTGCAAATTGTAATAAATACCTTTTAGTTTTTACTATACGCTGTTTTTAAGAAAAATTAACTTTTAATTGAATATCAATATAAACTACTTTCCTCTAATTAGATCTTATTATTTTATAGGTTTAACAAACTTAGGAGCTACTTGTTACATGGCCTCTTGTATGCAACACCTCTACATGATGCCACAAACCAGAGCATCTATCTTGGCTGCTGATACGGATCAAGCGAAACACGAACCCACTCTTAAAGAATTACAAAGAATGTTTGCTTATTTATTGGAAAGTGAAAGAAAGGCTTACAATCCTAGAAGCTTCTGTAAAGTGTATTCCATGGATCACCAACCGCTTAATACAGCTGAACAGAAGGATATGGCGGAATTCTTTATAGATTTGGTACGTCTAATATTTTCTATTTAATTAAAAATGCTTGTTGTAATTCTACCTTTTACGTTTTATTTAATTAATCCCTGTTTAATTCCCAAATACTCATCTTTGTTGGTTATATCTGTAAGGGAGCGTTGGTAAAAAATTCTATATCTTAATTATATCTTGCATAGGTTTTTATAGATATAGGCTTGACCCAACTTTTATAAAGGTGTGTTAAGTTAGTGTAAAAGAATCTCGTTTTGTTATCCGGTTCCAAGGGCCACAATGAATTGGTACCAATGTCATCAACAAATGCCATGTCAAGGGCCTCTGGTAAAGTAAATCCTCGCCTATAAAGAAGTAAAACTTTAGACTGATTGAAAAAATTAAAAAATAAATACTACAGAGTTTATTTATAAATAAATCAATAATTAAAATAATGGGCAATTACGTGTACATAAAAGCCTAGCGTTACATATATGTAACACTCAACTTTTGATCAGTATAAATCACCCAATATTTAAAAGTATGAGATTGTTTCTAAATTACATGAATATATGACTAAATTACTAATCAAATCAAAAAAAAAATGTTATAGTAATTATTCTAAATTCAATTTTAATGTACTTACTCGAATTGAATAACAGATTCCATTATGTAAAAAAGAATAGTATAAATTTGACACCTTGATAGCACCAACTACGTTAACTAAACTAAACAAAAATTGTGTGGGAGTGAACAGTAATGTCTGCCGTGTGAACCGTGTCGCCATCTGTCCGTTAGTTCTACAAAAAAGTTTACAATGGATAAATTAAATCTTGCCTCTCGTTACATATAGGCATTAATGGGTTAATTTAATATTTATTCACTGAGTAATTTTGTTTTATATTTCTCTTTATATTATGTAATTACTGTTTATTTACTTTTCTTTTACACTCTTTTTAAAACAAATCATAAAAGGAATAAACAAATAAATAGTATGAATACTTTTTTCATACCATGTAACTGATACTATTTGAATGAATAGTTAATCATGTTAAAATAAAACTTTATAATCTAGTGATACGAGGAATTGTGGGAGTTATAAATTTCTTGTTGCTTGAAAACTTTTTCTCGACCTTAATAACTATAGGTACATTTTACTATTTATAGGTTAGTAAGTTGGAAGAAATGACTCCCGCTCTAAAGGAAGTGATAAAAAAATTATTCTGCGGTGTTATAAGCAATAATGTCGTCTCTTTGGACTGTGATCACGTTAGCAGAACCTTAGAAGAATTCTACACTGTCAGATGTCAAGTAGCCGACATGCGTAATCTCTACGAATCTCTGGACGAAGTTACGGTAAAAGACACTTTAGAAGGAGACAATATGTACACCTGTTCTCAATGCGGGAAGAAAGTTCGAGCTGAAAAACGAGCTTGTTTTAAAAAATTACCTCATATTTTATGTTTTAATACGATGAGGTATACTTTTAACATGTTGACGATGCTCAAAGAAAAAGTTAATACCCATTTTTCGTTTCCTTTGAGACTGAACATGGCGGGGTATGTAGAGAAGCAACTGATGCCACAGCAATATCAAGAGGAGAAACAAAAAAATTCTGAGAACGAGAATGTCGAAGATGAGCAGTATGAATATGATCTTATTGGAGTTACTGTACATACAGGTAAGTTTAAATTATAAAATTATTAGAGTAAGGTGTTTAATTACTTAGTACCTGGCGCGGGTGTAACACAAGTAAGTGTGAGCCTACTCAAAAAATTTATCTTTGTGTCCACTGCTGGACATAGGCCTCCCTCATTTTTGTCCATTGTCTATCTTGATCACTTTTCATCCAATTGCTTGACATTTTCTTGAGATCGTCAGTCCAACGAGTATCGGTCTTCATCTACTTATTTTGTCTATCCTCGGCCTCCACTCAAGCAATCTCTTCGTCAACCTTTCATCACTGCTTCAGGCGACGTGTCTGGCCCGACGTGTCCTGAAGTGTGGCAATTCGGGAAATTACATCGGTAACTCCTGTTTTTGCAAATTTTGTAATATTTCCCTGTGATTGTAAATTTTCGTGTTATGTGCGTTTTTGTATCTCTTATCGTTACTAAAAGAGTTTAATCAAACTCGTAGGCAATATTTTGTTCCAATTTGTGTAATTCGTGTCTTCTGCACGTCCCCATGACTCCAAAAGTACAAGCCACTTTGGTTAGTAAATATTTTTTTATCCGGGGCTTCTGCGGTAAATTGCTTGTTGTCATTCGTGGAGAATGTCTTGGCCTTTTTCTCCTTATAACCTTCATATGTCCTCTTTAATAAGGATTGTAGTTTACAATATTTACTTATATCCACGTTATGTCCAATGGACAACATGATGTATGTTTTTTTATGTGTTTGTTTTTTTTATAAATATAGGTACTGCCGATGGTGGCCATTACTACAGCTTTATCAAAGATAGGACAGCCGGTTCTAGGGACAAATGGTTTCTCTTTAATGACGCAGAAGTCAAACCATTCGATCCGAATCAGATAGCCGCAGAATGTTTCGGCGGAGAGATGACCAGTAAAACTTACGATAGTGTTACCGATAAATTTATGGACTTTAGCTTCGAAAAGACTAATAGTGCTTATATGCTGTTTTATGAGAGATGTCCTTTATCGGAACCAATGAATCAAAGGTAAGTCAAGTCAATCGAAAGTGAATTACATTCATTGAAAAACCCCACATAAAAATATAATCAAACCATAAAATCGGCACTTAACCCTTTCGCTACGGCAGTTGTCAACGTATATATCATTTCCGTAAGTTTCATTTTATTCCACAAGTCGTCAATTGTCGTAATTATTTGAGCGTCTGGTAGTGTCATAGAGAGTTTTCTAACTCTAGGGAACTTATTTAAAAACAACAAAGAATATGTTTTATATTTAATAGAATAATTTTAAATGTTAAAGAAGTAATGTGACTAAACTGCTTAACTAATGATCCAACAACTCCTGTCTAAAAGAAACAGATTAAGTGAAGCACGAGTTTTTGACGTCACACATCAGTTCGTTACAGTCAGTTACATTTTTGGCGGAAGTTCATACAATTGGTTGGTATTTCAGTCAGGTCTATTAGTACAGACTTTACATTTGCGCAATTTTATTTATCGCTTTTTGTTGACACAACTACGCTATTTTGTTAAAAAAAAAATCAAAAGCAAAATTTTTCTATATAATGTTAGAATTACACATATAATGTATTAATCGATTACTTACTTTTTAAACTTTTTAGAAGTCCGTCAACGACTGGTGAAAGCTGTGAAACTATTCCCAGTTCTCCTTCGTCTGTCATGACGATCGAATTAAGTAAGGAGCTGGAAGATTGGATATGGCAGGATAACATGCATTTCATCCAGGATAAGAATATTTTTGAACACACGTATTTCAACTTTATGTGGCAAATTTGCGGATACATTCCCCAAACTATTCTACCCGTAGAACCTAATATCACTCAAAAGGCTGCTCAATTGTCAACGACATTTTTTATAGGTAAGTTTTTAGAATTAGAAATCGGGCAAATTATAGTTTGGGCCGAAATTTTTCAATTTCTAATTTAACTGAACCGCCACCGTGCTTCGGAGGGCATACAAATCCATTGGTATATAACAACAAACAGCTTCCTTCTTTCTTTCAAACGAGGCTCTTTATTAATGAGATATTTATGTGTGAGTCTACTGTGTCCTAATGTAAATAAAGTAATTGTTACATGAGAAAAACTAATATAGTAGTTTTTTCAACATTCTCCAAAATTTGCTTCCAAAACTTTTTTCAACTTGAATAATTTTTACCAACTTAGCTAATTGGTTGATTAGTTTAAAATATGACTTGAGATCATCTGCGAATTCATCTACAACTGCTGCAACCTATTTTTTATTGATCTTGCAATGGGATTGCAGGTGTACATTTTAGATGTATGGATCAATGTTCTATGTGGATTATGGTAGGAGCTTTATTTACAATTTATTTCTTCTTCTTTTGGGATCATAACCCTGGATTGGTCTTTGCCTGTCTGGCTATGTCCTTCCATTCAGATCTCTCTTGGGCCCTTCTCCTCCATTGTCTTATATTCAGCTTTCTCTTGTTCTTAGTATGAATATGTTGTCTGTAGTGGCTCTATTTGGTCTGAATCCATTTTGATAATCACCAATTATATTTTCTGGGTATTCTGACAATCTAGTGTAGATAATGCCAGAAAGGATTTTGTATATTACATTTAGCAATGTAATTGGTCTGTAATTCTGGCATTCCCTCTTATCTCCTTTTTTATATATTGGCTGTATAAGACCAACTGCTCATTCCTCCGGCATTTACTCCTTGGTCCATAGCAATTTTATCATTTAATGGATTCTTCCCCAGAGTTCGGATCCTCTATATTTCAACAATTCTGCCGAAACTCCGTCCGTTCCTCGCGTTTTACTGTTTTTTAGTTTCTTTATTATTTGAATTACTTCTTCATAACTCGGATTTTCAATGTGCTGCTCCGCCGTAAAATATATTGTCTCGTGTTGATCATTTCCATTCTCTGCATTTAGGTTTTTCTCAAAGTTTTCTTTCCATCTCATTATAATTTTTTGTTTCTCTGTTAGTAGTTCTCCGTCCTTGTTCCTGTTAGTAGTTCTCCATCCTTGTCTTTGCATATTGTCAATTTTGGTGGAAATGACTGTGTGCTTTTTTTTATTCTCTTATAGAATTTTCTGCTCTCGTGTCTGTGATGTTCTAGGATTTCTTGAACTTGTTTTTTCGAAGCCTCTCTTTTTTTTCTTCTGCATATTCTAGTTGCTTGTATTCTCTTTTCGTTATAAACTTCCCTACTATTTTTTGTGTTTCTTTGAAGTTGGTTAAGCCTAGCTTGCCTTTTTTCCTCTACTGCAGTTCTGCATTCATCATCATACCATTCCGCATTTCTTTGCCTTTTAGCTTTTCAGACAGTTTCCTCTGCAGATTGCGTTATTATTGTTTTTAATTGTCTCCATTCTTCCCCTGCAGTATCTTCCTCTCTGATTCCGTTGAGTTTTATTTGGAGAGTATTTTGATATTCTTGTGTCTTTGTTGGACTTTTGAATTCTTCAACATTCCATTTTTTAATTTGGCTGTCAATGCCCTTTTGCCACTGTCGCGATTTTCTGTCGCAATTTTGCCCCCAAAAGATAGTGATCTGAGTCAGAGTTCGCCCGATACCTTCTGACCTTAGTTATGTCTGTTGCCCATCTTTTTGAGATGAGGATGTGGTCAATTTGATTGGCTTCATTGGTTCCTGGTATTTTCCATGTTCCTTTATGGATATCTTCTCTCTGGAAGTTAGTGCTGACAACTACATAATTATTTGCTGTTGCAAATTGTGCAACGCTAAGTCCATTTTGGCTGGTTTTATTATGCAAACTATGTTTCTCAAATATATTTACGACAGTTTCTTCTTTCCCCAACTTAGCATTAAAGTCGCCTAATGTTATAACAGCATCGTGTCTGGATTTTATAACATACTTCCTGAAGTTCTCCATAGAATCTTTCAACCTCCTCTTCATCATCACCTTCCGTCGGTGCATATACATTAACCATTGTCACGTTATGCAGTTTACCTTTGAGTCTTATGGTGCAAATTCTGTCTGATATTGGTATAAATGCGATAATGGCTTTTCGCAGTCTTTTGGTTACTATAAACCCTACTCCTCTTTCACCTTGTCTCATTTCATTTCCGGAGTAGTATAGTGAGAACTTCTTTTTACGAATTTCTCCCTGGCTCTTCCATCTGATTTCCTGCAGCGCCAATATTTCAACCCCGTATTTTTCAATTTCTTCTGCCATATTTATCATAGCTCCTGCCTTTAAGAGTGTAAATTTTGAATCCAAAATCATGTCCATTTTTCTTTGCTGAGTTCGTCGTTGTGAGATCCGTCTGTTTCTTTCATTAGCCATTGTATATATATATTTAGGGATTCTACAGTATTCACTGCCTTCCCTCGCTCAACCGTTTCCATCTCTCTCTGTTGTTCCATTCTCCATCGTTCAGTCCTCTCTTACTCATGGCGTCGTCTACTTCGTTCCTCCAGGATTTTCGGGGTCGTCCTCTTTTCCTCCTTCCTATGGGGCTCCATTCGGTTATTTTCTTTATCCATCTGCTGTCGCTAGTTCTTCTTACATGTCCATACCACTTTAGTCTTTTTTGTTCTATATATGTTAGTATGTCTGTTTCTATTGATGTTCTTTGCTTTATTTCGTCATTACTTCTCCTATCCATTCTTGTTACTCTGCAGCATCTTCGCAGGCATTCCATCTCTGTTGCTACTATCTTACTGCTGGTTTTCTTTATGATCCAATTTTCAGCCCCATATGTCATAATACTTCGCACTAATGTTTTATAAATCTGCGTTTTTGTCTTCATATTTAGGTGTCTATCCCACCATACTGAGTTAAGTTGTCGGATTGCTGTTCTTGTTTGTCCTAATCTTTGTGTAATTTCTTCCTCTGTTGTTGCCTTTTTCGTGATTATAAACCCCAAGTATTTAAATTTATCCTTTCCTTTGATTGTTACGTTGTCATCAATCTGTAGATCTTCTATGTCTTCTTCACTTGTAGAGCCATTAGCCATCATTAGCCATTGTATTCGCAACAATTGAGTTTTACAGGGAATGGTTGTTAGCCCTTCGCTCAACCCCCTATTCATCGCTAGGCTTTTCATCACCAAGGCTCCCTTCTTCGTCAGCCCTGACCCCAATTTCCACTGGAATTGGTTACCCAATCTCCAGTGGGGTTGCTCAGGTTACCGGTGTGTACCAACTTGGAGGTGAAGATAAGAATTGAGTAGGAGAGGCTGAGTGATGCTAACAGGATACGGCATCGTGTATTGCGCCTCACTACCCCTTTACAATTTATTTACAGTATTATTATACACAGTAAACATCATCATCATCAGTTGGCGCTACAGTCCTTCGTAAGCCCTGGCGTGCCTCAAAACAATCTTTCATCCCTTCCTGTCGAGTGTCTGTCTTCTCCATCCCCTTACTTCAATCTCCCTTGTCATATATTTCCCCCCAAGCAGTAAACACTCTTGTCATATATTTTAAGAGATCGCGATATCATGAGAATTTTTGCGCATTTTAGTGCATATATGTAGTATTTTTACTAATCTAATTTATTGTCTTCATTTATTATCAAAGGTTCTACATTTATAACACTTACAAGTTTATTAAAGTCTTTATTACAATATTCACTAATTTATTTCACAATATTTATTTATATTTATTTCCAGCTTACAATTTAAACTCGATATTCAAAACTAGAACTAGAACTAACTGTTTTCAACAAAATTCCCTCTTTAAATATAAAATACCGTTAATCTAGAATCCCTTCGAATTCGAACGGCGAACCTCTCGAAAAGGATGGAAGGCAGACAGGTTCTTTTCAGCTGAGCGGCGAACTTACTAGAATAGAATAGAATCAGAAATAATATGTTTATAGTTTTATGAGTCATAATATTTATCGTAACACATATATCACAACATAAGTTCATCACACTAAATTACAGTTTTTAATGCCTTCATGTAATATATTACTTAATAATTCCAGAAACATTTATTCACGCAAAAGAAAAACCAACCATGGTACAATGGGTCGAACTAGTCACTAAACAGTTTAATGCTTGCCAAGAAGCCTGCATTTGGTTCTTGGACCATATGGCGCAAGATACGTGGTGGCCTATTCAAGTACTGCTTAAGTGTCCCAACCAGATGGTGAGGCAGATGTTCCAAAGATTGTGCATTCACGTTATACAAAGACTGAAACAGTCCCATTCTAAATTGTACCTTCAAATGGAGGATGGAAAGGAGTGGAAGAACGAAGAAAACGGAAACGTGGACCCTTGTAAAATTGGAAATGCGTCGTGCGTGACTAGGTAAGCTTATTTAGAGTTATAATGTGCATATAAAGACTATAAAAATATATAATTAATTAATTCTTTCAATTAAATGTACCACTGGATATACTTAAATTGAGTAGAAAAAAGTTATAGAACAATACTTTCATCAAACGCCATTTTGAAGAGGAAAGATGAGAGTTTTTTTTTTAATTTATTTAAAAATTCCTTTATAAAAGGTATAATAAAATCCCTATCGGGCTATATCACAGAATGTTTTCGGAAATACTATTTCATCATCAGTGGCTATGTAAAAAGAGATTGTTTGCCCTTCAATACTAAATAATGCTGTTTTCTGAGCTTGCAAGTTTTTTTTTTTGAAAAAACAGAAAATTTTTTCAACAGAAAATTTGCTGCGGGACGAAATAGTAAGAGCAGATTCAAATCTCTTACATTACTTTGTAAGGTCTGCAACTGATTCCACATCCTGGAAAGCAAGAGCCTTGACATAGTCAGGAAGAAGACCATTAATGATTTCATCCACTTTTTCAAATTCAGGAATTGATGTTGAAGGCCGGAGCATCAAAGACTCCATATAAGAAATATATGCAGAGACCGGTTGTCTAAAAGACTGTTTTGTGGAACGTATTTCCCACAAATTTCTTTCATAGTTATATGGTAAATAAGTTTCCTTTAAGGAAGCAACTAATTCAGGACATGAATTAAAAGAATTTTTTGTGAAATTATTATGCCACCAAGTAAAAGCTGCACCTTCAAATAAATCTCCTGCAGAGATGATAAATCTTCATCGGTGCAGTTCCTAGAAAACTTAAGCCTCTAAGCCCATTACTATCAGATATTTTTATGGATCATCTAGGACAAAGATTTCAAAACATCCCATATTCAAACAGTTTTTATATTGGTGGAGATACGTAGACGACGTACTGGTATGTTTCACAGGAACTAACAGGCAATTCGACCAATTTTTATCGTATATTAATTAACTCCATAGTCATATTGAATTTACAATAGAAACAGAACAAAATCAATCCATAAATTTTTTAGATTTAAAAATTAACAGACTTAAAAACGAACATGACTTCTAAATATTTCATAAACCTACCCATACTGACACGACTATACACAATTCATCATCCCATCCTACACAACATAAACTGGCAACCTATCATAGTATGTTACATAGATTAGGAGAAATTCCCATGTCAAAATACAACTTCGAAACAGAATTAAATATCATTAAGCAAATAGCAGTAAACAATGGATACAACGAACAAACAATAAAATTTTAAATCAAAAACTACACAAGAAAGCCCTGAAATTAGTATGTCCACCACCAGAGAAAAAACCCAGTACCTTCTGCTCGATTACATATACATGCAAAATATCAACAAAAATAGCCAAACACATAAAAAAGAAAGGAATAATACCAGCTTTCAGAACAAATAACAACTTAGGCAAATATATTAAAAACAACAACAGCCAAAATAAAAAGCACTTACACAGTGGTGTATACAAACTTAAATGTGGCGATTGCTCAAAAACTTACATCGGTCAAACTGGTAGAAATTTTAATAAACGAATAGCAGAACATAAAAGGGCTTTCAATAATAGAAAAACAGATTCTACATACGCCCTTCACCTTCTAGATCATAATCATTCTTTTAATGACGAATTTAAAATTCTTCACATTCAAAATAAAGGCCTTAAGCTATCTTTGTTAGAATCTATGGAAATCAACACAGATATAATTCTGAATGACCAACTTGAGACAAACAGTTCTCCCTCGTCAACCTATTTCATTAAATACTATAAAGTGTAAACGCATTTCAAAAATAGATCACTTGAGAAAGGCAATCAGCCGAAACAGCTGTAGTGATAAGAGTATATAATAAATTTTGTGGAAGTTTTTGAAATCAAAGTTTTCAGTGTTTTATTGTTACAAAAAACATGTTATTTTGGAAGATGCCAAATTGATTTCCTTCGAAACAGATCTTATTGCATAGCAAGTTGAGGCTAGTTTCTTACTTAACAAATCGATATGAAGGGACATTTAAGGTTGCTGTCTAAAAATACCAAAAAATTTTAAATAATCAACTATACTGATCTGGTTGTTATTAAGAAGCAAAGGTTGAAGAGCTCCTTTATACGATAATTCTACTGTCTTATTCACTTTAAAAGAGAGTAAATTAGATAGGATAATGCTACTGTCTTATCCATGTTAAAAGAGATTAAATTAAGAGGACCAGGTTTTTATTTTAAGTAGATCAGAAATTATAGTTGCATGAAGAGTTTCAATATTAGAGTTAAATATTTAGTTAAAAGTTTAAATCTACAATTCTCGACGAATAATTTTTCCTCTCATATGAAGATGGTAAAATTATACATGTTTCATTATTTCAAAAATGCTCATTCGTAGTTAAGATGTCTTCTTAGAAGAGCAGTATTGCCCTTGGAATTTTTAGATATCATTAAATTTGCAACAATACTTCTTCTTTTCAGTCATTGTAATACTTTATTTTCTTTTTATAGGTTCATAAAAACATTACTGTCTTTGATGGAACATGGCGCCAAAGCTCACTTAAAACACCTCACAGAGTACTTTGGGTTTCTCTACGAGTTTAGTAAAATGGGCGAGGAGGAATCAAAATTTTTGCTGGCTGTAGGAGCCATCAATTCCATGGTACATTTCTATTTGGGTCAAAAGTCAAACGATTTCGTTGACGTGAGCGAAGGGGAAGATGAAGAAGAGGTAGTTTCTTTGCCTACAGACAAGTACAAACCAGCCTCTTTAGATAAGATGATAACTCTCATAGCTTCTTTGGTGGAGAAAAGTAGAGATTCGAGTGGGAAACTTCAACTTAGCGAGAAGGACTATTCTGCGATAGCAGGAGGCAAAGGTTTCAACTTCTTTTATCAACAGATTAAGGATAACATTAATCTGCAGCAAACGAGAAATCTCATTCATTCAATTTGTAGGGGAAATAACCAGTTAGCTCAGTTAATAATTTGTATGATATCTCAGGCGATATCCAGGAATTCAGAAGTAAGTTAAATGCATTTATATAAAAATATTTTTTTTATTCCAGCTTATTTATAATTTTTGTTCAGTAGTTAATACTTATTCATAACTACAGTAAATACTGATACATCCGGATCAATGTGGCGACCGACCAATCCGGATATAATAAAATCCGGATATCAAAACCATTTAAAAATATGTAGCTGAAAATGGCCTGAAATGTATACACTAGTTTATATGTTTTAGGCATTTAATATCAAAACTAAAATACAGTACATACATTACATAGATCTTCTTCTTCTTTTTAGCCTTCTGTAGTCCATGTTTGGACATAGGCCTCTTCCAACTCCTTCCATCGGTCTCTATCCTGAGCAACATATTTCCAATTTGTTCCGGCCATTCTTTTAATGTCATCAGCCCATCTCATCTGTGGTCTTCCTCTTGGTCGTTTACTTTCAGAAGGTCTCCAATATTGTATTGTAGTATTCCAACGTTGGTCTTTTTGTCTAGCAGTGTTGCCCGCAAAGCTCCATTTAAGTTTGGCATTTTTTGTTGTTATGTCCTCGACTTTTGTTTTGGATCTTACCCAGTCGTTCTTCTTTATATCAGACAGTCGTATACCTAACATTGCTAACATTATTATTAATTAGGTATTACATAGATAAGAAAGGTAAAATAAAAACCTAATCGTTATAGAGTTTTCAAGCTGTATTTCTGTTCTTATAAACAAAAATTAAACGTTTATAAACTTAGTACATACATGCATACAATATGCTCCATACCAAAAACAAAAGTTCCACATTACATTTATAGTATTCCAACGAAAAATTTACTTTAAATTCTTACTCACAGAATAACGTTAGTTTTTGAGAAAGTTGTTTATTTTCTGATGTTTTTCACACTGTACACGTTTTTCTGAAGCCATGCCTTTCATCCTTTTTAAGAGCATCATGTCACTTGCACAAGTATTTTCTTCATTTTAAACGTAGCACAGCAGAGCCTCGAACAACTTGAATGCTTCGGAGTGGCTCATTACGACTGCATTTTTGTCAGTGCTTTCATCCCCTTCGTTGTATGAGTTTAATCATCCTTCTTGCACAATATGTTCAATATATCTCCGTCAGTTAATTCGTTCTGTTCGTCTGTACTCAACCACTACTTGTTAACATCGTCTTCCTTGATTTTTTCACATCCTGGCAGGTTCTTTACCAGTTCAGCAATCTCTTCTTCGTTGGAAGTTTCATTGGTACCTTCCTCTGGTTTCTCTCCCGTCCATTTATCAAATGCTTTGTGGTCAACAGCTTTCTCCATGACCTTACCATTGTTATTGGATTTATGTCATCCCATGCTTGGGCCACCCACATCACCACATCCAATATGTCCACATTTTTTAGAGTTTTCTCTAATATCATCTTCATCCATTCCAGCAATCAATGCCGTCAGTAATTTTCGTCGATAGACACGTTTTATAGATTATATAACACCTTGGTCCATAGGCTGACAGAGGCTGTCACATTTGGGGACAAAAATGCACTTTATTTCGTCATCTTTTAGTTCTTCTAGGTCGGGATGAGAGGGTGCGTTGTCCAACAGTAGGACTGCCTTTCTCGGTAGATTATATTTTGCTAAATGTTTTTCAACCTTTGGTACAAATTTCTTGTAACACCACTCTTTGGATAGAAGACTGTTCATCCAAGCACTAATTTGATGACGGTAGCATTATATAATTCAGACCTGTTTCGTCACAATTGTAAAGCTGGTCTCTGATAATTCCTTCGTCTTCTAGTAAGCTGTGCAAGGTCTTTTTGAAGACTTTGACAACTTCTGGTTCAGCAGACAGTTCCTAACCACATATCTGTAGCTTCCGCACACCGTACCGATTTTTCCAACTCTTCAACCATCCTTAACTTGCCTTGAAATCATTATCACCTCCAATTTCTTTGTTGAAGTGTAAGGCTTTTTCTTTTAACATAGACCCTGGGATTGGTAATTCCTGCTCCCTCATTTGGGTGAAACAAAGATACAAAAACTCATTGATATGATTGTTAGGTGCATTTTTCATCATTTCAGTTCCTTTATCCCAGTTTTTGAAGCATGCGAGGAGCACCACTTTTCAATTTTGTTTCTAGATTTTTTCCAGTGACTCACAGTGCTAGTTCCTACTCCCATCTCAACAGCGATCTTCATAGCCGTTTCACCAGCATCTAGCCTCTTTAACGCACGAAACTTTTCTTTCATTGTTTTTTTCTTCCTTTTCTCGGCCATATCACCACGAAAACGATGGGCAAAGAACGAACAAACAACGATCACAATGTCAAGTAGGTATGAATCTGAAAAATTTCACGCCAAATAACTGTCACTGCCCAAGAGCGAACAAAGACGGAGCAAACACAGACCGACAGTCGGAACGTATAGAAAGGGCGGGAGAAAGTCACCGGTCGAGAAAGTCAACTTAAGGTCACATTCCCCGCTAGAAATACACCCATGCGTAGAGAACTAGGCGCGGAGCCGTTCATTATGTTCTTTCGCCCGTAGCACAGTTGGAAAAATTTGTTCCGCAAACCGTCCGGATATGGGGAGGACCGGATATGACGGGTTCGGATGTAGCACGTTATACTGTACTTAAATTAAAGAGATTCTGTGGCATATTTAAGTTATAGTCTAAGATCCCATTGCAAGATACGTTGTTAACGTAGATAATCAAACTCACAGTTTTCCATACATTTAAAATTAGAAGAATACATTGATAATAGGTAATTTTATTTTTTAGCTTAACTTAAACCCTACTTATCTTAATCATTCATTTGGAAAAAAGAATATTTTGTAACTTAACAGAAAAGTGACTCGGCTGTTGTGTGGTATTTTTATAAAAAAAAATACCGAAATTATATTTTCAAGGACTAATTAGATAAACTTATACAGAGTTTTATATATTTTAGTTAAATACATTAGACCCACAGTCACTGTCACTCGAATAGTCCCCAAGATTAATGACGATAGGATTAATTTCCGAATATAGATTAGTTTGTATTTCGCGTTCAAAATATTCTTCTATCTTTATATCATTATTGTACCGTTTCTTCCATTCTTCAATACCGATTTTATTAAATTCTTCTGCTAATTTTCTTACGTTCACAAGTTTAAACGTGACAATTCTTTCACTGACACTATTCATAACCGTTGCCCAAATTAATTCGATTGGGTTCAAGTCTGGGTGATCTGGTAACCGTAACGTGGTGTGGCCGTATATCCTTATAAAATTTAATGAGTTCATATAATTCTGGTTTTAAACTCGTTGGAGTCAAAGGTATATTGTGTTGTCTCAACCATTTAATCAATTCATTCTTCAAACAATTAGAATTAGGCGATCGATTTATCTGTACATTGTGATTACTAGTATTATCACAAACTATTACTGAATTAGGCGGTATGTTGGGTATTAACTTCTCTCTTCTTATCCATTTCTCGTAATTTACCGAATTCGTTTCGGAATGATAATCTCCAGATGTGGTCCCTGATTTGAAAATCAACAAACTATTTTTAATAAAACTCATTTCTCTTTCAGCGTGAACTATTATAAGCCTTTGACCTTTAGAAATAACAGAACATAAACCTTTTGTTGAATCGTCTGTCCAATTTTTCGAAAAAGTATGTCCACTGTGTATATATGTTTCATCTAAATAAACGATTGGTCTATTTTGCCTTCTGAAATATTTTATCTGTCTCAAATATTTTACTCTTAAATTTCTTATTTCCATTTTTTCCACCAAAATTTTACGATTATTTTGTGTTTGTCTTTATCTAAATTGCATTTTTTAAGGACTCTTCTTAATGAAGTTTCTGACATAAGGATATCTAACTCTTCCATAATTTTAATATTTAACCCTTTAGCAGTAACACGACATTTTTCTGTTTTATGAAAATCATATATTATTCGACGAATGTCCCTAATTTGATATTCAGGCAGATTCGTAATTGTTGATTTCATAACGAAGTTTTTTCTTGGACTGGAAAATGTAACTTTTCCAGTTGTTTCCACAGACTCTTTACTCTCCTTGAAAATTATTTTAACGGTAGTATAAGAAATACCTGTAAAAAATACAAAACCACTTTATATTTATTTAAATATTTGCATTTATTACGACTTTTTCTGTCTCTTTGACACTAACTAAGTCAAACTTTTCATACAATTTCCAAATAATGTAAACACCGAAAAAAATATTTGCATTTGTTTAAAAATAATATCATTTCAAAAACTAAGTTAGGAATTACATGGAATTAGCATTTATAACAGGATTTTCACGCATGATTAAAAAAACCAAATTATCTTGATATTCCATGAATTTGATTATTGTGCTAAATTTCAGTAGATGTATTGTAATGAAAGATACCAAGAATTTCTTATTCTTATTTTACAAAATTGTTATCTTTTTGTACATTTTTTAGTAAGCTGGTTTTTATATACATAGAAAAATTTTAAAAACCTTAAGGTAAACATATTCAATATATAAGAATATTGAAAACTACGTTTCATTATAAATAAACTACATAAAATTTTTACCTGTTGGTTGTGAAGATTGTCGTTTGATATCTTCTAAAGTAACCCCTTCTTTTTTTGTTTTATCAAAATATTTAAATACATTAAATATTATTTCACGACTTTGCCCTGATATCACGGATCTACACTTTTTATTTTCCACGATGGCAGAAGTTATCCAAATCACTAGTCACTTTGCACATACAGACATGCAAAACAAACGATTCCATCTGTACATGTACAATCGTTACTGACAAGTAGTTACGCTACTGACAGTAAAGGTCGCGGCATATTATCGTTCACGTATAGTTTCCGGCACGTAGCGTTTCCACTCCAGCAATTGGGCTGCGCGTTCACATTTTCATACATAGAACGTTTCAGTTTGGTTCGGTGAAGATATGATCTCGCTTTTCTTGACAAAAATTATGTGCAATAGCCTTTCTTTTTAGCGATGAAGTATGAAAAACTGTGTTAAAAATAAGGTTTGAAGTACATCCAATACTAAGAGAAAGGAAGAAGGAATGTGAATACTGGACTTTATACAGAGAATTAATTGATGATGATGAAAAATATTATGGATATTTTAGAATGAATAGGATTCAGTTTAAATATGTTTTAAATTTAATTTCCAGTTAAAAAACAAAATACTACATTTAACGAAGCCATACATATCAAACCAAAAAGTATTTTTAAAAAGAAGAGGTATCACTTCCGTACAAAAGTCCTAATTGTTTATCACTTCCGTGATTAATTGTCACAAAGCAATAAAAACACATGCATAAATGACAAAATAGCCTCGAAAATTATTTTTTTAAATACTCTGTATCAAAATCAAACAAATACCTAAATAAACAACGGGGGGAAAACGACGGACATCTAATTCACATTATCCTTACCAACCGGTTACGACTCGTTACGTAGCCGTCGGCATCAGTAAAATATTGTTTTCAAATATACTGAACGGAAACGTTAAGTGTCTGAAACGCTATGTTCCGGACAGTGTGTGTTGTTCATATTTAAAACCATTTAAATGATATTTTTCGGAAACTAGACGCTATGTGCTGGAAACGCAACGTGCACGATAATATGCCACGACCTTAAGCCAGAATAAGGTTTAAAGTGTAAGTGGGCGTGTCGACTTTTATGTAAACGAAATCCGGTTTGTGCGCTGGTTTGTCAGATTTGGCGTCCACTGTACCTACATATTATCACTTGTCAAAACTGCATGAAGCTTGGAAATACGCATGCCCGAAAAAAAAAAATGAATCCTAAAAACATGAACTATTTTTATTTATTCGTTATTTCATAACGAATTCAATATAAAGTATTAAAAACCACTGTTAGAAGAAAAACAAATACTCTAACTATTTTACTAATGCAAAAACTAGTTTGACTCTATGCTATGAGAACGCACTGCAGACAATTAAATGTTTTCAGTAATGTTGGATTTCATAGTTTCGTTCATAGATTGACATCACCAAATGAGTTAGTCAGGTTGATGAAATTTTGTAAGACCAATACCTCCATGATTACTGGTATTATTCGGAGCGAGGATCTTTAGTAGATTCTGCAGACTATAAAGGCTTTTTATTCGCCATAAAAGTGCTTCATAAGTTTATTTTTGCCTCTTCTTAAAGTATGTACTATTATATGTACTTTGGACGCACTCGTAAGCTTTTTCTTAGGATAGTTTGTTTAGCTCAGTTGTGGAAGCTTAGTTTAAAGGTCTCCTGATCTTAAAAAGCTGTTTTATTATCAGGTTCTCGGTTACCTAACATATATTCTGTTTTGATGCTGATGATGTAGATTTATTGGCATCCACATTTAATAAATCCTTTCTCAGGCTCTGTAAACTGAGAAAACTTTATTCCCGTTTCAAAAAATCCTTCATAAGTTTCTTTTTACCATCCTTAAAAGTTTTATTATACTCATCATGAGAGGACTTGTAAATTTCCGAAAACTAGTCATCCTTCCCAGGACAGCTATGAGTCTAGTATCGACTGTTTCAATTATATGGGTCTGTCTTAATATTTGACAGTGCCATTAAATTATTAGATAATCAAAATTTATAGTTTTAGAACCTCTAAATTAGCATCCTTATCTCCAACTAAAATTTTACGGCCTCTGTGCAAAAATGTCGACGTCAAAATTGAAATGAAGTGCAATTAATTTTAATGTATATCATCACTCTTTCTTTGCAGTATCTTGTCAAACATTGTACTGGGGCACTTCTTCATCTGGATCATGGGTGGAACTGTATATTAATTCCTCCCCTTCTTATTTAACAGGTAGATCCACTAGTATGGTTGTAAGATCATTAGAGATAAAAGGAAAAACAATATCTGACCTCTGTATTAGTTTTCGTATTAATCTGAAAGTTCTTATTGATCTGAAAATTTGGTTTTTACTTACCCAAAGCTCCTGCTTATTAGTGCCTTTAGGGGAAACACCTAGAAAACGACATCCAATATGGCGTATTCATTTTTTTTTTTTTTTTCGATTTAGTTCTAGTTACTTGGCTCCAAAATTGTATTGTACTAGGATTCAGATATAATTCAGATGTCATGTATTGATAATGTCCCGATATCGGCCACAAGTAACATTTACGTAGATAATTACTCTCATAAAATACATTTACATAACATTCTAAGTTTTCTTTGATACAATATTGAATTGAATTTAAATAAATATTTAGAATATATATGTCGACATCTTATTGTTTCCCAACATTACAATTTTAACACCACTTTATTATTTTTCAGGGATGTCAGCCTTTCTTTAAGATACTCACTCTTCTGACTGAGACTAGCGCACAAAACTCTTCACAACAACCATGTTTCACGCAGTTGGTACTTCAAAAAGTATGGGACGCTGCTGAATGTTGTCCATATCTAGCTTTAGACTGGTTAGCGTTGCAAGTAACACGAAACAGACTGGTGCACTCATGGGTACTAGGCTCGATGGATTCGTGGCTAGAACATTTTCTGATTGGTCATAACAATCAACGAGTAAGAAATAGTAAGTAGAATAGTATGTTATATGGCATCGGAAAAAGAAGAACATATACGATACAATAGTATGCTTTTAAGTGGTAGTGTGAGAGAGAGCGTTTTAAATAAGCAACGGCGTCAAGGTACATCATTTAGGGTCATTTACGAAAAAGTTCATACATTAACAGGTGTTTGGCGACCAGATTCTCTTGATAGATGGGTAGATAAGCTTCAATAGTATTTAAACTTTGAATATATGTGAACTTTACTATTTAATATTCAATAACGTAGAAGATAAATAACTAAGATAATTTTGTCGGTCTGTAAATATGACCGGACTTTTATTTTATTTTATTTCGAAAAAATATGAACACATCAAAAATGTCTAAAGAACATAAAGTTTTTTTCTCATGTATACATAAATTTTTATTTAATTTTAGAAAGTGACGTACCGTTGTAATGCCTGATTAGTCAGCAATGCATTTATCTTAATTTTAGAGTAATATGATTTCTCTATAATAACACAATCAAAAAAAATCGAGACGTTTACTAATTAAATGGAAATTTTTAACATAAAAGTCAATATAAAATATAAAAATCTAACAAAAAATTTCTTTAATAACCTGTGTTCCTACAGCAGCATTAATTACAGCTTGAAACCGGCTTGGCATGCTTAAAATTAAATTATCAATTTTGTTTTGAGGCAATAGGATCCCTTCCTATGTAAGAAGATCTTGAAGACCTTGTCTAGTATGAACATTGTGCAGATGAGGAGCAATCCGTCTCCGAAGCATATCCCATACATGTTCGATTGGATTAAGAGCTGGCGATTGTGCTGGCCACAGTAAAAGTGGAATGTCCTTATTACAAAACCAATATCGTACTGTAGCTGCAGTACGTTGCCTCGTATTTCCTGCATGTATCCTAGCTATATCTTGCAACTTCGCTTTGCAATTTTACATAATAATTTTGAGCGTTTTTTTGATATTTTCGGAAATATCTGCCTCATTTCGCCTTCCAGAGCACTCAAATCATTGGTATCGGTACAACCGCGTTTGAATTTAGCAAACCATTGTTTAATGTTTGTAACTGATGGAGTAGAGAAAGTCCTGGTAACAGTTTTTGAGCGATTGCTTTGACACTACCGACACGTCATATGAATAATTCATTAGAGTGGCCATCTCATGGTTACACCCGGGAATTATTGACCGACGTAATAATGTTATAATTAAATTATACAATGAATTGCGCTTAAAGTGTGTTATTTAATCGGTATATTTCTTTACTTTATTTATTAAGTATTATAAATTTAATAATTTTTGTATTTAATTTTTAGCTGCAGGTTACCTTTTAGTAGCTTTGGTGCCAAGTACACCTTTTAGGCAAGGTTTTAGAGCCACTCATAGATCTAATAGAGAACCTCAGCTTTCTACGGAAGCCACCGCGGTTCTTCATCAAATCTATACAGCTCTCTTAAGATTGTTACCTTCTGCTAAACATTACACTGACATGCAGCAACATGGAACTATGAAATTAACGACTTATTTCGCGTTAATGATGTATTGCTGCATTTCGAGGACTGAAAAATTAATGGTAAGTGATAGAAATAAATGAAATATTTTAAATAGGTAAAAGAAATAAAATAAGACTGACTCACAATCAATTTAATTTTACTACCCAAAACGACCGGTTTAGCTTTCTACACTTTGCAAAGAATCTTCAGGTCAAACGGTACAAAGTAAATTAAACGCTGAAATTATAAAAAGCCCATATTAGGGTGCTGTCTTATAAAGATAAAGATCAAAAAAGTTATAGTAATTATGCCAATATTACATGTCTGTGTTTATTAATATGGATAAAATTGATTAAGCAGACAAAGTAAAAACCCACAAATTGGTAAGAGATAATCTATTGAATTGTAATAAATTAGTAACAAACAAAATACTACTTACATGCCGGTACAAGAATTTTTATATAATGATGTGTAATACATAGTTCAAACTATCCTGTATTGCTGATGATGGGTGATCTTCGGTTAATATTGTAACTGTCTGACAATTAGCAAGGAAGCTTCTTGAGGATGTTAACAAATGAAATAGGAATAAGGTATATGTGATTGTTTGTTAAATGAAAGTGATGTTTTATATTAATTAAATTATTAAAAGTTATTTATATTTATTCAAGGGATATACTTTAGAAATGTATCTCTTGAATAAATATAAATAAAGTACTAAAAACGAATGTTAGAAGAAAAACAATAAATATTCTCAACTATTTTACTAATGCAAAAACTAGTTTGACTCTGTCTTGCTATAAAAGCGCTTTGCAGACAAATAAATGTTTTCAAAATGTCGGATATCATAGTTTCGTTCGTAGATTGACGTCGCCAAGTGAATGAGTCAGGTTCATGAAATTTTGTAAGACCGATAAACACATTTTGATGGTTCTTCCATCTCCAAGGTATTCGATGAATAAAATACCCCTTAGTCATTCCAAAATGCGGAAACCAACACTTTACTAGTCGCTTTGAACAGCTTTCTGTGCTGCTGTCCACTCAGCTGATTACTGAACATTGTCACATATCGTCACAAATGCTCCTGTTTATTGAGCTGAAACCGGTATAAACAACGCTCTGAATCGTCAATGCGTTATTGTTTTTTATCGACTAGAACAAATGCAGCATCCAGTTGGAATGCAACTTTCTCAATGTTTAAATGTTTATTCACAATGGTAAATACACTGCATCTGCATTCTGATATCTTCAACTTCTCAGCTATCTCATTCAACTTCAATTTACGATCGGTCTAAACTCTTCTGTGAACTAGTTTTTTTAGACATCTGCCGAATTTGGGCGGCCACACAATTCAGCATGATTTGTGTCCGTATGATGACGTTTAATGTCAGTAAATCACCTCGTAACCATTTTGTCAGACGAGGGACATAATTCCGAATAACACTTATCAACCCATTCTGCTGCTAGAACATATTTTTTCCATCAGAAAGCAATGCTTCTTTTGGAATCCGTTTGTTTTAAACCATCTAGTCGTTGTACCCATTCCAGAATGCTGTACCAGCTTGTGCAGATCTAAGGATGTACAGTTAAAGCTCCTTATTCCCGTTTTCACTATTCGCTTCAAATCAGTGTTACTGCCTTGGAGAGTCGTTTGCATCCATATTACGTTGATTCAATGTCAACGAATCAACTGTACGATCGATAAAAAAATCCGAAGATAAAATAAGGTCATCTCTAGCTTCAACTTCACTGTCAGCGAAAATTGTTCGTGGTCCAGCAATAGAAAAAATGGAAGTGGCGTTGTCATTATGGATCGAAGGCCGCAACCAAAAAAGGGTGCCTCTGAGTGGTCCAATGGTCCGGGAGTAGGCAAAACGTCTTTACGCACATTTTAAAGAACCTGGTGGTAGTGTTGGTGGTAAATGTACAAATGGAGGATTTCAGGTATCGGAAGGTTGGTTCAATAAAGGGGCGAATTAATGCCTAGCTTTAAAATCGTTGGAGAAACTGCATCTGCAGGCACTGCTACAACAGAAAGATATCCAGAAGAATTTGCGAGCCTGGTAGTAGGTAGAGGATATATAACTGAGCAAATATTTAATGCAGACGAAACTGCAGTGTTTTGGATGAGAATATCAAATAAAAAATTCATTTCTAAAAGACTGCCCCGAAACTTAAGTCAGCAAGGGATAGAGTTATATTGCTGTTTTGTTCTAATGCATCTGGAGATTGTGTTATTAAACCATTGATGCTGTATAGATCTTTAAATCCACTGCGGTAAAAAATCAAAACAAGGACAACCTGCCAGTGTTTTGGCGTGCCAATAAGAAAGCGTGGTGTACAAGCGCTATTTTTCGTGACTGGTTCCGTAATTGTTTTGTTTATGAAGTTGAAACTTATTTGAAATCAAAGAATTTAGACTTTAAAGCAGTTCTAGTTTTGGACAATGCACCAGGTCATCCTCGCGAACTTGAAACTATGCATCCAAATATAAAACATATGTTTGGACATATGTTTTATATATGTTACTATATGTACTTGTTTCAACATATGGACCAAGGAATAATCCAGGCCTTTAATCTCTTTTACATTAGAAGAACCTTCAAAAAGATACTGAATAATATGGAATGTGATCGGGATATGAATGTTATGGAAAACTGGAAGAAATTTGACATAGCAAAATGTATCGTAAACATAAAAGAATCATTGTAAGAACTGGAGCCATACGTATTGAAATCTTGCTGAAAACAAAACTGTGGCCTGTTCTGACTGCGAGAAATGAGAAAGAATCTGTGTAAGTTCAAACTTTAACTGCAAACATTGTCGAAATTGCGAGTGGAATAGAACGCGATGGGTTCGAACAGATAGAATCAAGTGACGTTCAGGAGTTTCTTGAATCGCAAGATGAAGATTTGATTGAAACCGACTTGGAGGAAATGTTAAATTTGTAACCATCTAACGATCCATTAAAAACAGTGGGCGCCAATATGTAACAATAAAATCTTTTTTTGGGAGCCAATTGTTAGGCTTGTCCAGCTCAGTTTCTCAGATGTGAGAACGTCTTATCTTAAATGTAAACCTGGAAAATGAGTTTGGCTGGGACAAATAAACCAAGATATTAACTAATCATTTAATACCTTTATTTTACCTACTATATTTAATGGCAATTAACCACAATTTCAGTTGAGAAAATAGTTTATTTTTATATTTCCTTTTCCGCTTCGGTATTTTACTGTAACAATCATGGGCGCCCATATATCAAAATCCAGGGGGGGGGGCAAGTCAACTCAAATTTTTATTTTGATCCATACAACTTAATAAAAACTAAAATAGCCGATTACAAAAATGCAAAAATATAAACATGATTTACAAACAGTAAAGAAATACCAGAAAAGTAAAAGTAATCTTAAACAAAAAATTATTAACAACATATTTTATGGTATGACTTTATACATACAAATTTTATTATACAAAATTTTTTATGTAGGAATAAAAAAATCAATTTTAAGCAAGGATGTTAAAAAATAGTAATAAAAAAAGCAGGTACTCTGAGATACGAAATGCAACACAAGCAATAGTGTAGATTAAATAATATGTAAGTAACATAATATCTGAATTGAAAAATTTCTTTTACTAGGAAATTAAAACAAATATTCAAAACTGTACTACGTTGAAAGGGTTAGGGTAGGGTGTACAGTACACCCAGTTAGTAATTTAATTAAAAATTTATTTGTTATAATTTATTATAAAAAAATTAACATTTTTTTTCAGTTAGTATTGTATGTATTATAATTTATTGAAACGAATAATTTCCCAATAGAATCTAAAATGGTAAAATGTTAAACCCAACAAAACGTAAAAAGTAAACTTGATATTGAAGGCTAGTGCTCTGTATCTTGTGAAAATAAAAACTGAAGGTTTCTGGGCTTTTGTCCAAACTCATCTATTACTTTTTTAATAAAATTATTTCGATTGTTTTCTATTTTATTTCTATGAACGCTCATCATACATAGTCCATCTAATTTTTGTTCACTTATAGTGGACCTAATCCAGGTTTTAACCCTTCGAAGAGTTGAAAATGATCTTTCAATCGTGCATGTAGTGGGAGGAAGGCACAGAGAAATTTCTATAGCTTGGGCTATAGCTGGGTAAAATAAGCAATGGTCTAGTAGCTCTATCATTGAAATATCTTCTACATCTAAATTGGTTTGATTTTTCCAATAATAGAGCCACAATGATGCCTGTTCTTTTAGATTAGTAATTTTGTATAAATTATTTATGATTTCTATTATTTTGGCGAGGTCTTCTTCAGTTGATTTTATTATGTTTTTGGGATGCAAGTTATACAATAACATACCAGGATCATTGTCTTCTGAAAATCTGACACCAAGCGAACTAATTAAAGAATCTAGGTACGGAATAAATAATGACACTCTAAAAAAGTCTTCAGCGGAATTAACCGCATGGTTTGACCGTTGTGTTTGCTTTCTAGGAGCGATTCGTGGTTTTTCAAGGGTAATACTTAGAGATTCGGCATCATTTGTACTCTTTTCAAAAATTGTTTTAAAAGTTGTTTCCGCTTCTTGTCTGCTTTGTTATCATATCAAGAAATAACTACATGATTTTTAACTGCCAGCATATCTATTGATTTAGTTTCTAAAATGTTTACTATGGGTTCTAAGAAAGAAGAATATTTGGAAATCAATTTTAGGGAAATTATAAAAGTGGAATCAGATGTGGCACATGAAAGCTGCTGTGCTCTTGATCTTGTTGAGCAATTAAATTTGTTATCTGCTATTATTGTTTCTAAAACATTTTTGATTTCAATAAAATTTACTAGGCCACTATACCAAATATTTAAGTCAAACAAGTAAAAACGTGTAGCATTTATTAAGCGGATATTTTTTTGTGAGAGTAAATTTTGCATTTGACATGGGACGAAATAAAGTTGAAAATTGTTGGTACAGGTACACTTTCTACCAATTAAGGCTTGATACCTACGACATCTCAAAATCCCTCTTTGCATTGTACAATATTATTATGGTAGGTAGCTCCATTCGAGGCATTGTTAAGGAAGTACCTACCGCATTTCTCGGTATTTCGCTAGATTAGTTTCCGGTTGTTTGCTGTTTTGAGGTATTGTTGCAAGTTTCTCGCCACAATATGCGTAAATAATGTATTTTTTTTTAAATATACTTACATACATACTGATTTTTTAAATCATATTACTAATGATAGGGGGGGGGCAACTGCCCCCTCTTGTCCCCACCTATGGGCACCCATGGTAACAATGAATTTTAATTTTTGTTTAAAATTTACAGTTTATATAGCTTAGATGGTAAAACTGTTGTTTTTTTTTAGTTTGGACAGTATTTTATGCAGTTGTGGCATTTATTTCATCCTAAATTATCAGAACCGTCCATACCTGCCTACCACAATAAACAAACACTGCTAGCATTTTGGAACCATGTTTGCACTGACTGTCCAGAAAATGTTCAATTAATGCTTCAAAATGCCCATGTGACCAAAAACATTGCATTTAATTATATCTTGTAAGTATTCGCTGTAATTCAAAAAAGTATTTTTTTTTTTAAGTATTGATCCATATAAATAAGTATTAGTGTTATTTTAAAACATTGTATTAATTTACAGTGCTCAATGAAATGATAAGATTCGTATTGGAATAGGAACTGTATTTTTTTTTGGTATTTATCAATGTTTGTGTTTTAAAGGTTGCAATCTGACTTTCACATACCAAGTTTTTATTGGCGCTACGTAAATTTTATTTGGTTTTTTTTTAAATATCCAGTTTTATAAATCAGACCTACATTGTTCTTACGTTACTATCATTTCCGGATATTGACGATCCACATGGTCATCCGTACTTTGCTGGTAACTATATGGTTTTAGATGTGTTTAACCATTTTCTCAGGTTTTGAAACCAAGAGATTATTGTTCTTCCTTGTTCTCTTTTTCCATACACCTTGCTCTGAAGAATCAGTTGCAACAAGCGATATCTCTGCTTCAGGTGTTTAATATTCTGCGTGTGAGTTTGAAGTAGATATTAATAATTACAAACTATTATTCTGCTGCAAATTACGCCAGTTGATCTCCTCGCTCATTTCTAGCTACAAGCAATATAAAACAGAAAATATATTTTCTCAGGTTTTGAAACCAAGAGATTATTGTTCTTCCTTGTTCTCTTTTTCCATACACCTTGCTGTGAAGAATGAGTTGCAACAAGCGATATCTCTGCTTCAGGTGTTTAATATTCTGCGTGTGAGTTTGAAGTAGGTATTAATAATTACAAACTATTATTCTGCTGCAAATTACGCCAGTTGATCTCCTCGCTCATTTCTAGCTACAAGCAATATAAAACAGAAAATATATTTTCTCAGGTTTTGAAACCAAGAGATTATTGTTCTTCCTTGTTCTCTTTTTCCATACACCTTGCTCTGAAGAATCAGTTGCAACAAGCGATATCTCTGCTTCAGGTGTTTAATATTCTGCGTGTGAGTTTGAAGTAGGTATTAATAATTACAAACTATTATTCTGCTGCAAATTACGCCAGTTGATCTCCTCGCTCATTTCTAGCTACAAGCAATATAAAACAGAAAATATATTTTCTCAGGTTTTGAAACCAAGAGATTATTGTTCTTCCTTGTTCTCTTTTTCCATACACCTTGCTGTGAAGAATGAGTTGCAACAAGCGATATCTCTGCTTCAGGTGTTTAATATTCTGCGTGTGAGTTTGAAGTAGGTATTAATAATTACAAACTATTATTCTGCTGCAAATTACGCCAGTTGATCTCCTCGCTCATTTCTAGCTACAAGCAATATAAAACAGAAAATATATTTTCTCAGGTTTTGAAACCAAGAGATTATTGTTCTTCCTTGTTCTCTTTTTCCATACACCTTGCTCTGAAGAATCAGTTGCAACAAGCGATATCTCTGCTTCAGGTGTTTAATATTCTGCGTGTGAGTTTGAAGTAGGTATTAATAATTACAAACTATTATTCTGCTGCAAATTACGCCAGTTGATCTCCTCGCTCATTTCTAGCTACAAGCAATATAAAACAGAAAATATATTTTCTCAGGTTTTGAAACCAAGAGATTATTGTTCTTCCTTGTTCTCTTTTTCCATACACCTTGCTCTGAAGAATCAGTTGCAACAAGCGATATCTCTGCTTCAGGTGTTTAATATTCTGCGTGTGAGTTTGAAGTAGATATTAATAATTACAAACTATTATTCTACTGCAAATTACGCCAGTTGATCTCCTCGCTCATTTCTAGCTACAAGCAATATAAAACAGAAAATATATTTTCTCAGGTTTTGAAACCAAGAGATTATTGTTCTTCCTTGTTCTCTTTTTCCATACACCTTGCTGTGAAGAATGAGTTGCAACAAGCGATATCTCTGCTTCAGGTGTTTAATATTCTGCGTGTGAGTTTGAAGTAGGTATTAATAATTACAAACTATTATTCTGCTGCAAATTACGCCAGTTGATCTCCTCGCTCATTTCTAGCTACAAGCAATATAAAACAGAAAATATATTTTCTCAGGTTTTGAAACCAAGAGATTATTGTTCTTCCTTGTTCTCTTTTTCCATACACCTTGCTCTGAAGAATCAGTTGCAACAAGCGATATCTCTGCTTCAGGTGTTTAATATTCTGCGTGTGAGTTTGAAGTAGGTATTAATAATTACAAACTATTATTCTGCTGCAAATTACGCCAGTTGATCTCCTCGCTCATTTCTAGCTACAAGCAATATAAAACAGAAAATATATTTTCTCAGGTTTTGAAACCAAGAGATTATTGTTCTTCCTTGTTCTCTTTTTCCATACACCTTGCTCTGAAGAATCAGTTGCAACAAGCGATATCTCTGCTTCAGGTGTTTAATATTCTGCGTGTGAGTTTGAAGTAGGTATTAATAATTACAAACTATTATTCTGCTGCAAATTACGCCAGTTGATCTCCTCGCTCATTTCTAGCTACAAGCAATATAAAACAGAAAATATATTTTCTCAGGTTTGGAACCAAGAGATTATTGTTCTTCCTTGTTCTCTTTTTCCATACACCTTGCTCTGAAGAATCAGTTGCAACAAGCGATATCTCTGCTTCAGGTGTTTAATATTCTGCGTGTGAGTTTGAAGTAGGTATTAATAATTACAAACTATTATTCTGCTGCAAATTACGCCAGTTGATCTCCTCGCTCATTTCTAGCTACAAGCAATATAAAACAGAAAATATATTTTCTCAGGTTTTGAAACCAAGAGATTATTGTTCTTCCTTGTTCTCTTTTTCCATACACCTTGCTCTGAAGAATCAGTTGCAACAAGCGATATCTCTGCTTCAGGTGTTTAATATTCTGCGTGTGAGTTTGAAGTAGGTATTAATAATTACAAACTATTATTCTGCTGCAAATTACGCCAGTTGATCTCCTCGCTCATTTCTAGCTACAAGCAATATAAAACAGAAAATATATTTTCTCAGGTTTTGAAACCAAGAGATTATTGTTCTTCCTTGTTCTCTTTTTCCATGCACCTTGCTCTGAAGAATCAGTTGCAACAAGCGATATCTCTGCTTCAGGTGTTTAATATTCTGCGTGTGAGTTTGAAGTAGGTATTAATAATTACAAACTATTATTCTGCTGCAAATTACGCCAGTTGATCTCCTCGCTCATTTCTAGCTACAAGCAATATAAAACAGAAAATATATTTTCTCAGGTTTTGAAACCAAGAGATTATTGTTCTTCCTTGTTCTCTTTTTCCATACACCTTGCTCTGAAGAATCAGTTGCAACAAGCGATATCTCTGCTTCAGGTGTTTAATATTCTGCGTGTGAGTTTGAAGTAGGTATTAATAATTACAAACTATTATTCTGCTGCAAATTACGCCAGTTGATCTCCTCGCTCATTTCTAGCTACAAGCAATATAAAACAGAAAATATATTTTCTCAGGTTTTGAAACCAAGAGATTATTGTTCTTCCTTGTTCTCTTTTTCCATACACCTTGCTGTGAAGAATGAGTTGCAACAAGCGATATCTCTGCTTCAGGTGTTTAATATTCTGCGTGTGAGTTTGAAGTAGGTATTAATAATTACAAACTATTATTCTGCTGCAAATTACGCCAGTTGATCTCCTCGCTCATTTCTAGCTACAAGCAATATAAAACAGAAAATATATTTTCTCAGGTTTTGAAACCAAGAGATTATTGTTCTTCCTTGTTCTCTTTTTCCATACACCTTGCTCTGAAGAATCAGTTGCAACAAGCGATATCTCTGCTTCAGGTGTTTAATATTCTGCGTGTGAGTTTGAAGTAGGTATTAATAATTACAAACTATTATTCTGCTGCAAATTACGCCAGTTGATCTCCTCGCTCATTTCTAGCTACAAGCAATATAAAACAGAAAATATATTTTCTCAGGTTTTGAAACCAAGAGATTATTGTTCTTCCTTGTTCTCTTTTTCCATACACCTTGCTGTGAAGAATGAGTTGCAACAAGCGATATCTCTGCTTCAGGTGTTTAATATTCTGCGTGTGAGTTTGAAGTAGGTATTAATAATTACAAACTATTATTCTGCTGCAAATTACGCCAGTTGATCTCCTCGCTCATTTCTAGCTACAAGCAATATAAAACAGAAAATATATTTTCTCAGGTTTTGAAACCAAGAGATTATTGTTCTTCCTTGTTCTCTTTTTCCATACACCTTGCTGTGAAGAATGAGTTGCAACAAGCGATATCTCTGCTTCAGGTGTTTAATATTCTGCGTGTGAGTTTGAAGTAGGTATTAATAATTACAAACTATTATTCTGCTGCAAATTACGCCAGTTGATCTCCTCGCTCATTTCTAGCTACAAGCAATATAAAACAGAAAATATATTTTCTCAGGTTTTGAAACCAAGAGATTATTGTTCTTCCTTGTTCTCTTTTTCCATGCACCTTGCTCTGAAGAATCAGTTGCAACAAGCGATATCTCTGCTTCAGGTGTTTAATATTCTGCGTGTGAGTTTGAAGTAGGTATTAATAATTACAAACTATTATTCTGCTGCAAATTACGCCAGTTGATCTCCTCGCTCATTTCTAGCTACAAGCAATATAAAACAGAAAATATATTTTCTCAGGTTTTGAAACCAAGAGATTATTGTTCTTCCTTGTTCTCTTTTTCCATACACCTTGCTCTGAAGAATCAGTTGCAACAAGCGATATCTCTGCTTCAGGTGTTTAATATTCTGCGTGTGAGTTTGAAGTAGGTATTAATAATTACAAACTATTATTCTGCTGCAAATTACGCCAGTTGATCTCCTCGCTCATTTCTAGCTACAAGCAATATAAAACAGAAAATATATTTTCTCAGGTTTTGAAACCAAGAGATTATTGTTCTTCCTTGTTCTCTTTTTCCATGCACCTTGCTCTGAAGAATCAGTTGCAACAAGCGATATCTCTGCTTCAGGTGTTTAATATTCTGCGTGTGAGTTTGAAGTAGGTATTAATAATTACAAACTATTATTCTGCTGCAAATTACGCCAGTTGATCTCCTCGCTCATTTCTAGCTACAAGCAATATAAAACAGAAAATATATTTTCTCAGGTTTTGAAACCAAGAGATTATTGTTCTTCCTTGTTCTCTTTTTCCATACACCTTGCTGTGAAGAATGAGTTGCAACAAGCGATATCTCTGCTTCAGGTGTTTAATATTCTGCGTGTGAGTTTGAAGTAGGTATTAATAATTACAAACTATTATTCTGCTGCAAATTACGCCAGTTGATCTCCTCGCTCATTTCTAGCTACAAGCAATATAAAACAGAAAATATATTTTCTCAGGTTTTGAAACCAAGAGATTATTGTTCTTCCTTGTTCTCTTTTTCCATACACCTTGCTGTGAAGAATGAGTTGCAACAAGCGATATCTCTGCTTCAGGTGTTTAATATTCTGCGTGTGAGTTTGAAGTAGGTATTAATAATTACAAACTATTATTCTGCTGCAAATTACGCCAGTTGATCTCCTCGCTCATTTCTAGCTACAAGCAATATAAAACAGAAAATATATTTTCTCAGGTTTTGAAACCAAGAGATTATTGTTCTTCCTTGTTCTCTTTTTCCATACACCTTGCTCTGAAGAATCAGTTGCAACAAGCGATATCTCTGCTTCAGGTGTTTAATATTCTGCGTGTGAGTTTGAAGTAGGTATTAATAATTACAAACTATTATTCTGCTGCAAATTACGCCAGTTGATCTCCTCGCTCATTTCTAGCTACAAGCAATATAAAACAGAAAATATATTTTCTCAGGTTTTGAAACCAAGAGATTATTGTTCTTCCTTGTTCTCTTTTTCCATACACCTTGCTCTGAAGAATCAGTTGCAACAAGCGATATCTCTGCTTCAGGTGTTTAATATTCTGCGTGTGAGTTTGAAGTAGGTATTAATAATTACAAACTATTATTCTGCTGCAAATTACGCCAGTTGATCTCCTCGCTCATTTCTAGCTACAAGCAATATAAAACAGAAAATATATTTTCTCAGGTTTTGAAACCAAGAGATTATTGTTCTTCCTTGTTCTCTTTTTCCATACACCTTGCTGTGAAGAATCAGTTGCAACAAGCGATATCTCTGCTTCAGGTGTTTAATATTCTGCGTGTGAGTTTGAAGTAGGTATTAATAATTACAAACTATTATTCTGCTGCAAATTACGCCAGTTGATCTCCTCGCTCATTTCTAGCTACAAGCAATATAAAACAGAAAATATATTTTCTCAGGTTTTGAAACCAAGAGATTATTGTTCTTCCTTGTTCTCTTTTTCCATACACCTTGCTCTGAAGAATCAGTTGCAACAAGCGATATCTCTGCTTCAGGTGTTTAATATTCTGCGTGTGAGTTTGAAGTAGGTATTAATAATTACAAACTATTATTCTGCTGCAAATTACGCCAGTTGATCTCCTCGCTCATTTCTAGCTACAAGCAATATAAAACAGAAAATATATTTTCTCAGGTTTTGAAACCAAGAGATTATTGTTCTTCCTTGTTCTCTTTTTCCATACACCTTGCTCTGAAGAATCAGTTGCAACAAGCGATATCTCTGCTTCAGGTGTTTAATATTCTGCGTGTGAGTTTGAAGTAGGTATTAATAATTACAAACTATTATTCTGCTGCAAATTACGCCAGTTGATCTCCTCGCTCATTTCTAGCTACAAGCAATATAAAACAGAAAATATATTTTCTCAGGTTTTGAAACCAAGAGATTATTGTTCTTCCTTGTTCTCTTTTTCCATACACCTTGCTGTGAAGAATGAGTTGCAACAAGCGATATCTCTGCTTCAGGTGTTTAATATTCTGCGTGTGAGTTTGAAGTAGGTATTAATAATTACAAACTATTATTCTGCTGCAAATTACGCCAGTTGATCTCCTCGCTCATTTCTAGCTACAAGCAATATAAAACAGAAAATATATTTTCTCAGGTTTTGAAACCAAGAGATTATTGTTCTTCCTTGTTCTCTTTTTCCATACACCTTGCTGTGAAGAATGAGTTGCAACAAGCGATATCTCTGCTTCAGGTGTTTAATATTCTGCGTGTGAGTTTGAAGTAGGTATTAATAATTACAAACTATTATTCTGCTGCAAATTACGCCAGTTGATCTCCTCGCTCGTTTCTAGCTACAAGCAATATAAAACAGAAAATATAATTCTCCTCTTGAATATTGTCAGGCTTGTAGGCTTCACATTGAAAAGATTTCGAATAAGCTTTTTCAAAGATTCTGTCTCACTGCTTTCATATTCTGGGCAATGAGCAAATTAACTTTTGAGGATGCCTAAGTGGCTAAGTATATTATGCTACTCCTGGTCTATAACAGCAACATAATCCTCGTTGTTAACAAGAGCTTTTAAAAGTCGAGAACGATTGAAAGTTTTTTTCTTTAACTTTGCCTATCCAAAGATAAAACACACGAAGTTTGACCTCAAATGCAAATATATTAGCAACACCGTAGCAAAGAATGATAAAAAATACTTTGATACTTTGTTAAACGAAGAATTTTACAGAAAACCGGTAGAACTACGTTATTTATATGGTTGTTTTTATCTCTGATGCACATACATTTTATTTTCCTGCTTAGCTTTGCTATTTCTTGAGTGTTGTTTCCTGTTTTTGTGGTATGTTGTAGCATAACTTAACTCTTCTTTTTTTCACTAATTCTAATGTTTCCTCTGACATTTAATATTTGTTCGTTTGGATTTTACTCTTTTTCCGCTGAATGTATCCAGCTTTTTATTCCATTCCATGTTTTATTTGTGTCTTCTAATATTTGTGGTTTTTCTTTGTTTATCAGTTTCATCTGAAATTCTTCTGCATTATTTACCCTTAGCTGTTTTGTCTGATGGATTTTTCTAGTTGTGTGTAGTTTGAGTTATCTACATTATGTTCCAGGCGAAGCTTATACGTTTATTACTGAGGTTTTCCATCCTTTTCGCACGAGTATGTAGTTGGTTTGATCTTTGTGTTCATTATTTGAACTAGTTCACAATGATAGTCTTTAATCTTCTCTACCACTATTGAAAAATATGTAGTTGTAGGTCATTATTGAACCACTTTCCTTTTTTTTCCTGCATTAATCCTGTATATTTTTATATAACAACTCTCAAAATTTTTAACAATATTATGAACTGACTGTACGCAAGGAATTGGTCTCTGTTGTCCACTGTTGTCTACTTTTGTCCAGAATTACCACCATAAAACCATTTTATTGTTTGAACCTTTTCTACGGGCGTATAAACTGCGGCGCGCAGTGTTGCCATTTATACTTCGTTTTGATGTATGGAATCTTGAAACCTCATGTCACATGTTTCTTTTATATTTAAGTATTCTAATGTTATAACATTTTTAGAGCTGATCATGACGATCAAGAAATAGTTATGTATAATAGGGCCATGTTACCAGCTTACTACGGTATCTTAAGAATGATGTGCCAACAATCTAGGACGTTTACTAGAAGCTTAGCACAACATCAAAACTTACAATGGGCATTTAAAAACATCACTCCGCATCCAACTCAATATCCCCAGGTAAGTTTATTAACAAGTTATATTATTTGGTTAAACCTTAATGATGGTAGAAGAAACTTTGTCATCGTTAGATTGTTGCTAATGTTATAGAAACGGATGGAATAGATCGATCAGATATAAATTTGACAATATTTTTGTGTTTCATTTTTACATTTCCAGTTTGTTAGACATTTTTTTTTAATAAACATTAATAGGCTTTTTTGATTAAGCGAACTGTAAACAGAACTACAATAGATTTCAAAACGACGTTCCGGATTTTTAAAAATCCAAAAATTAAGAACAGTTCGAATTTAGACGGTTCAGGTTCTTAGGAGGTTCTTGAGTGGATGTTAAATAAACATCTCTAAACCTTTGAGCGATGGACTGCTTTTTAGCGATCAAAACCTTACCTAAAAATGGGTAATATGGGTCAAATTGAATATACGTCTCAACAAATCAATGGAAACATGAAACAAATAAATGAAAAACTACTTTGATATAAGTTTGAAGTTTTGAAAAATTTCATTCTTTTTTTTTTTGGGGAAGGCGTTGAAAAGTGTTTTTGGGAGAAGTTACGGGTGGGGTTTGATGTGGACTAGTTGGTGGAGCTTTTCTTGTATTCAAATAGCAGCATTGGCTGTAGGGCTTGCAAGCGATTTGTGCTGTTGTCAACAGTTGGGACGGATAGTTGTTTTTTGGAGGCATTCGGTGTTGAGATGTCCGCTTTGGCAACATCTCGAGCAATACTTTAGACGCAAAGGGAAATTTATGCCTGTTAATATCAATACCTCTCGAGAGTGAATCAGCGAATTTGGGTTCAGAGTCTGTGAGGACTCGTATGAAATTGGTTGGTATGGTACGGGAGCCGGTAATTATACTTTCTGGATATGGGGTACGGATTGTGGGTGGCTTTCCGTGAAAGTTTTGGGTCTATGGTGACTGAGTTTTCACCGATGATATTGCGGAGTTTAGATTGAAGTACGTGAATATTGAAGGATTGGGAGGTATTGACATTGGCTGTTTTATCTGACCGCTAGACTTTTAGAGAGGCAATATTGTTTGACAGGAGCTCATTGGATTTTATGATTAAGAAGAACTTAATTTCCTGGAAAATGCCGGGAGGGATGTTTTCTATCCTGTATTTGTATTGATTCTGTTTGGTTATAGAGGTGGTATGAATGTGTGATGTGACATTTATGGCTAGTGTCAATTCAGAGTTGTGTGGTTCAAGGTAAAGATTATCTAGATTGGTCGTGTAGTGTGGTTGGTTGAGGAATGGGCTAGCTTGTTTCGGGGATGGTTTGGTTTGGGCTATTCTCGGAGTTGGAGCTAGGATTTCTTGGTCAGATTGATTGAGGCAGAGATGTTATTGTCCTCGGTGTAGGATCTGAGCTGTTTTGTGGAGCTCGAGTGTTGATTGAGTTTTTGGTGATCAGGTGAGCCAATTTATTGGATATATTGACTTAAGGCAGTCGAAATTGGATCCAAGAAGGTTGTGGTTTCTAAAGAGAGAGAGAGAGAGAGAGAGAAAGAGAGAGAGAAAGAGAGAGAGAGAGAGAGAGAGAGAGAGAGAGAGATTTAAGACTATCGGGAGGGGTTGGGGTCTATGCACATATAGGTATATGCTTATATATTTCAACACATTATTATTTGTTATAGGCTGTAGAAGAACTATTTAAATTAATGCAACTAATGGTGATTAAACATCCCGATGCTTCAGAAGGCGAGCAAAGAGAAATTTATAGTTTTAGGAAAAATACGCTAATGACCTATCTACAGGTAAATGTAAAAACGTACAAGCTAATCATTAATAACTAAAAATGAAAGTGTTTTCAGTGTCTCGATGGAAGAACGAGTTGGGGTACATTAATATCGGCGTTTAGAATACTATTAGAAACCAACGATGATAAGTTGTACGTCGTTTATAATGGTGGTTTGCAAATTGTTTTTGAGGTAACTATTTTTTCTTACTTTTTATGCCTTTGCACTAAATTATGCTTAATGTTTATGTATGTATTTGCATAATAATGAATGAGCTCCTTTCCAGAAGCGACAGAAATTTTTCTGAAATAAAAAGAATATACTAATTTGAATATTTCACATCTTTAGGTATATAGTCGATTTCCGCTCACCGGCACAGTCGACACATTATTAATGTGAATGAAAACTTATTTTATAAACTAGATCTAATGTATTATTCTTATTATTAAAAGCAGAAATATATTATGTTACAATGTAAAGTGACCAGCAAGGAAACATATTTTCTTACGTGTTCTCAATGATCGAATTCAAAATTTCCTAGAATTCATGATGGGCACGTGATTTCGGCTACATTTCACCACTTACGGCGCGTGATTTCGGATGACGAATTTCATTTATTCTTTGCCAGATTATAGTACTATATACTAATGCTAATGTTGCACATTATACGGATTTCAATCCTTAGTTTTTAACTATATACTTAAAATCCTTAGCAAATTCGTTTCGCGACACTTGTTTAGGTATATTTATACAGTATACTTCGGCGTATTAATGTATTGGCTAAAACTAGACCGGCTTATGTTATAACTATAAAGTTAAAACTAACTATATATACTTTTTTTCTCTTGTAGTGTTTTCAAAATCTTCATTTAATGCTTCACGAAGCAACCGCTTGTCATGTTGTGGGTGATATGTTAGACATTCTCACTATAATGCAAGATCTTTTGGTTAGTATTAGAATGTACAGAGACATTAAAGATGCTAGAGGAATTTTACTTGCTACAAAAGACTGGCTGGAGGTGTTAAGAAAACTGGCAACTTTATTGAATACTTACAATCCTCCGGAGATGAGAACGTTATGTATAGGTAAGGATTATTTTAAGATTTATGATATATTTTGTCTAAAAACATGTAAGCCTAGTATGTAAAAGTATATCACTGTGATAGAAGCGTTATTTCCTTATTTATATGATTCTATAATTATCAGTATATTAGTATATACAGTTTGTAAAGACAACGTTTCGCTTGATTGTCTCGTTTTTTAACTGAATCCAACCTTTTTGTGGCATTTATACAAGTTTTTCTTTAAAAGAGGATAGATGCAAAGTTTTATTTGGCATGTGATGACAAAAATTTGAAAGAATAGAGAAATAATATATTTATTAAAGACCATATGCTTACACTAAGCAAATTTCACTTTGTCTTTCAAGGTTGTATCAATCCGTGGCAGAATTTTAATTATGGAGCTAGTAAAATATAAGGTTTTAAGTGTACAAAGTAGGGACATCTTCTGCAATGTATTGAAGTTTATGACGTTGGAAGCACAACGTGGAGGGGTATTAATTCTTTTATAGTTGGTATAAGCAAGGGTAAAGTTAAAAATATTGTCAACAAAGAAATAATATTAAAGGGAAACTTTTGTTCTTCCACACAATACATAATGATTTTCGTGATACATGAATTTTGTTACTTACAAGAAATGGCTCCGGACCAAACTTATATCTAATTTACTACCACGTAGTTCGATAATGATAATGCACCGTACAACAATACGTACAGTTTGAAAAATCTACATCAGCATCTCAAAAAAAAAAAATGAAATGAAACATTGGCTACGAAACAAAAACATATTATTTTCAGGTGATATATTAAAAGTCGATCATCACCTTACCACCTTATCAGCCAAATCTTAATCCACTTGACCTTGTTTGGACGTCGCTTAAACAGTATGTTGGAAGTAAAAACATCACTTTTTTATTATAGATGTTGAAAATTTTGTACAATGAATTTTTCTCCAATTTTACACCAATATGACACAATCGCTGCCAACGTGATCTCAAATTTGAAAAAAAAAACTTCTTAACTTAGAACCAATGCAATAGATCAAATTATTATCAATGACGATTCAGACGAAAATTTTATTGTTCTGAAAGTGAACATAGTGAATTCGATGATAGTGATTCATAGAAATCGATTGCAAACAAATATTTCAACACACTAAAGTGAAAAATCTAATTCTTTCGTTATACGGTAGATTTATTTCCAATAATTTAAAAACAGTTAGGTATCATTTATTGTTTTATTGTTGATAGTCTACTACGAAAGCATGAACCTGATATTGTTTCATTTTTATGTAGTGAGTAGTTAGTTTGTTTTATTGTTGATATTCTATTGCGAAAGCAATTATAAAAATCTCATAAAATGTACCAGACACTACAGTTGTTATTGCATTTTTTTTTATTTAGTGAATAGGTATTGTTTGCTTTTATTTAGAAATCAATATTCATCAAACACTGTATACCTTCAAAAAAAATTGTTTATTATATTCATAAATATTTCTTCACCCTTTTATTACATAATTATTGATATTAAAAATTTGTTAAATGAATTTATTTTACTTTGCATAAATTTTACTTTGTATCAAATTTATTTACTATTTGATACTTTGTATCAAAAGATGTAAATAAAAATCTATTACAGAATTCTTTTAGTCCAGGTTCCTCCAAAAACTGTGTTTTTTTATCAAACTTTTTACTGGTGAAAGTACATACATTATACTATTTGAAATTTTTTTTTTTTTTTTTCAAAATGTCCTTTCTGAAAATGGCTGCCCAAACTCATCCAGTTTGTTGGTGGGTGTCATTATTTCTTGGAAACGAATCATCCGAAAGCAAAAAACTAAAAGGTGTCATATTCTGTATTTAATTGGCTATGGTAGGTGCTACAATTAATCATTTTCACTAAAAAAAAAACATAATGGCGGACTTTTGAATTTTTCGACCTCTTTTTTACACTCTTAATTGTTTATTAATTTTTTTTAAATAACAATAAATATTTTTCTTTGTGGTACCGATCATAGAGAGATATCTAAAGAGTAGAATACCGTTTGGTTTATCTTGATAACAGCTGCCATCACCCGGCCTGTTTGAATGGCTGGATTAACCGTTTGGAGCGCTGCGCCCTTCCCTCTTATCTACCTACTTCAAGATGGCGCGGGCCTTAGGGACTAATTATATACTATTCCTAAAAGTATTTTCTAGCAATTTTAAAAAAAAAATGTCGATTTTTTGAAAATTATTTGGAGTAACCTTGTCTCAAACAAAATTTGTAACCGAATTCTCATGATTTTATTTTAAAATATTTGAATATTACGGGGAGTGTACATGCGTTTCTACTATCTCGCTCAATCATCGCAAGGTCATCGTTATTTGTTTGCGCATGTCAGAGACAAAGTGAAATTTGCAAAGTAGTGACGTTTTTAAAGTCTTCTTAACAAATAGCGACAACAATTATATTAAATTAGACTAATATCTTCTTAAAAAAATTGCAAACTTTTTTTTTTTTAATTTTAGAATTACTTAAAGAATTTGTTGTGATCATGGCATCAGAGACTATGCAAGTTCTGGTACCGCTACTCTCTCATTGTCATTCTGCATTCCAAGATAGTCAGGATGCTGTACCCTTAGGACCGTATTTTCCTAGAAAAGGTCACTCGTTACCAATCCTTACAGTAAAAGGAGGAGCGCGACCCTTGAGGCCAATGGTTCAGATGACTGTGCCCCATAATCAACTGGAATGTCCTAGGGTGAGTAGAAAATTAAAAATTAAGTTTGTGTTTTATAGATAGCTTCTGGACAAAATTAAGGCGACACACATTTTTTAAACATAATTATAATAAAAACTTACATATTGAGTTTGGCAAAAAAATGATTTGGGGAACAAAATGAAACCTTATCATCAACCAATTCTTTTGTTAATTAATTTGTTAATTTTTTGTTAAGGCGAGCCGTTAAAGCAAAAGTTGAAATGTAAACCGTTTGACACGTTGCCTGCCATTTGACACCGGTCTATATGACGGAGAAACATTTTTCTTTAGACTGGCGAGATCTATTCGATCAAGAATTTTATTGGGGGTTTTGGAGCCGCCTCGGTCTAGCCGAGCTGGTTAAGAAGAAGCATTAGGACACCGCAGTTTTTGATGCACACTTTTTATTGTCGACAAAATAGAAAACACAAAAATGACCCAACCCAAAACAAATCCAAACGTTTCATTTTAAAATGAAAAAATGTAGCAATCTTTTTTGTAACATAAAAATATGTAATAGTAAATTCAGACCTGTTAAAAACTTTGTACCTATATCGGAAAGAATATTCTTCCTTCAACTTAATACCTACCAAATTACATCTAACATTATCCAGGTATATGCCCCTACAGCTGACAAACCGGACGAGATAAGTGAAGCATTTTATAACGAACTATCGAACACCTTAAAACGCCTCCCCAGAAAGGATTTAACTTTGATTATGGGTGATCTAAATGCCAAAATTGGTAGGGGACAATCGGGAGAATTCATAGGACAATTTGGACTTGGAGAAAGAAATGAGCGAGGAGACCGACTGGGCGAATTTGTAGCAGAAGAAGAGTTTGTGATTACTAACACTTACTTCAAACTCCCACACAGAAGATTATATACATGGAAATCACCACAAGATACTCCAGGCCGCATAGTGAGAAATCAAATAGATTACATTCTGATTAATAAAAGATTCCGGAACAGCATAACATTAGTCAAGACATACCCAGGAGCTGATATCAAATCAGACCATAACCCATTGATTGGCAAAATTAGACTCAGGCTAAAGAAGGTTAGACGTAGTGTCAATCCAAAATTCGACATCAAGCTATTAAAAGATCAACACACAGAACATAGTGTAAAGCGGTATATACAGAACAATTTGAATACCGTTATTCAATGGGATGTAATGGACCAGGAGCTAGAAAAGTTACATACAATTTCAAAAGACATACGAGAGAAATTTCTCAAACCACCAAAATTAAAGAAGAAATCGTGGATGACCAATGAGATTCTAGATATGATGGAAGAGAGGCGAAAGTTTAAAGATCAAGACATGTCATTATACAAAAGAATCGATAAAAAGATCAAAAAAGCTATTAGAATAGCTAAGGATACGCATCTAAGAAAACAGTGTGAGGAAATACAGCAATTGCATCATAAACACGATTCATTTAATATGCACAAAAAAGTTAAAGAAGCCGCAGGCTTATACAAACCTAGAAGAGTTGGGTGTTTGGCAGATAACCAAGACAAACCACTGTTAATGTTATGTGGAAGTTACTTTTGCAGATGAAAGGCGTTGAAGACACTGAGTGCCAAACAGGACCTCCGATTACCATTGAAGAAGTCACGTCAGCTATTAAAAGAACTAAAGATGGTAAAGCGGTAGGGCCTGACGAGTTTTGTGCAGAATTCCTAAAACTTATGGATGAACAGGGAATAAAATGGATAACAACTGTATTCAACAACATATACGTAACTGGAAAAATACCCCAAAGCTGGTTAAAGTCGACCTTCGTGACCATACCAAAAAAAGTAAATGCCAAGACATGCGAAGACTACAGAACAATTAGCCTAATGAGCCACTTACTTAAAACGTTCTTGAAAGTGATACACGGCAGAATATATAAAAAATGCGAAGAACAAGTATCATGGACGCAGTTTTAATTCCGCGATTCCTTAGGCACCCGAGAGGCTCTATTCGCTATCCAAGTGCTTATGCAAAGATGCAGGGATGTTAACTGTGATGTGTGTACTTGTTTTATCGACTACAAATCGACTTTAAATTTGATAGAGTAAAGCATGATAAACATCCTGAAAGAAGTGGGGTTAGATGATAGGGACTTAAGAATCATCTATAATTTATATTACAACCAAACAGCCAATATTAAAGTGGGTGACCAATTGACAGAGGCAGTCTCCATAGATAGAGGAGTGAGGCAAGGATGCATTCTGTCCCCGGTGTTATTTAATATATACTCTGAATATATCTTCGAGCAAGCGCTAGGCGAACTACAAAAAGGCGTATTAGTCAACGGAATTGTCTAAACAACATTAGATATGCCGACGACGCAGTTGTTTTTGCAGATAGTCTGGACGGTTTGCAAAGAATAATGTTGCGTATATCAGATATAAGTAGATAACACGGACTTGATCTTAATACGAAGAAAACAAAGTACATGGTAGTCAGTAAGCGCGAAATATTAAATACACAGCTTTTGGTTAACCAACATCCAATTGACAGAGTGGACAGCTACACATACCTTGGTACCAACATTAACAGCCAATGGGATCACTCCAGTGAAATAAAACAACGCATAGGAAAAGCGAGATCGGCGTTCATAATGATGAAGTCTCTTTTCAGAAGTCACGATTTACCACTTGCTACCAAAATCTCTCTCATTAGATGCTATGTATTTTCTACGTTATTATACGGAGTAGAGGCCTGGACACTTTCCGAAGCTTCTTTAAAAAAATTCGAGGTATTCGAGATGTGGTGTTACAGACGTATTTTAAGAATTTCATGGGTGGATCGTGTAACTAATGTTGAGGTCCTACGTAGAATAGGCAAGAAATGCGAGATTATTAACACCATCAAAGAGCGCAAACTAGAATATCTTGGCCATGTTATGAGGAATGAACAGAGATACGGCTTGTTGCAACTCATTCTTCAGGGAGAGGTATTTGGAAAGAGAGGACCAGGGAGAAGAAGAATATCTTGGCTTCAAAACCTGAGAAAGTGGTTTATTGCATCGACAACCGGACTATTCAGAATAGCAGCAAGCAAAGTTAGGATAGCCATGTTGATCGCCAACATCCGGAACGGATAGGCATCGTAAGAAGAAGAAATTCAGACAATTGGATGAAAAAAAAAGGCAAAAGTAAACGGAAAAAAAGGTTAAATAAAGGGGGAGAGATAGGGAGACAGGGGACTGTACATCGGCTTTTTCGCTTTTCGTTCATGTTTTCTGCCTTCTACTGCATAAATGGTCACGTGACAAGAAAGCTATGTTTCCAAAAATCAACAAAATTGGTGGTACAACCTCAATTACAAATAACAATTGAGTTTTCATACAAATCGAAACCTCAAAAATTGGCCATTTTTAGATTTATGAGGATTTGGGTTGGAAATATTGTTCCGAATGTTCTGGTAAAACCTCAGATTCATGAAAACTATGTATTCTCATGTTTTTTAAAGTAATAAGTAAAGAAATACTAAGAAAGAAAAAATATGTACTAAACATCGAAGTTTATCGCTCTCCTAAAAAATTTAAAATTTTGACTTGTATTTCGACTTTTAACCATCGATATGTGTATATAGGCTAGCAGAATAATTCAATTCACTTTAGTTTTAGAATAATCCTTTGTGGTCTAGGGTTATAACAATAATATAATGCATATTCGATAACATACGAGGTAAACAATTTTTTGGGAAATTATAATTATTTTTTTTTTATTTTTAGGGAGTGGATCCAGAATATGATTTAGCCTTGGACAAATTTTACAATCCGTATCACGATTTCATCGATATGATATTTAGATTGGCTGTAAATAACGAATCTGTTACCGAAGTACTGATAACTTTAAGCGCGATTGTTGGTTTCGAAGCTGTACCGTTACATTCCACGTATTTTCCTAAATTGTGGTTGGACATCTATAAATCTCAGGTAAGTCTTAGTTTATAAAATCTCACTCGCAAAAATCGCAGAAAAATATTTCTGCAATCTTTTTTTGAAATATTAAAATAAATAATATGCAAGAACATAAAATAATAAATTCAAAAGAAGTTCCTGAACAATTATACTATTGTAATATTTATTTGAATTTATTTACAGTCTTCCGCTAGTAACACTAAAAGCAAAATTAATTTATAACATTTATTTACTTAACCGTTCAAATTTATATTATCTACTGATTCTACAATTTAATTTATCTTTATATATATTCTACTTCACTTCTAAATTTCAGTAAAATTTTCCGCTGCCATTAGAGCGCCAAACTTGCAACTCGAATCGCCGATCGAGAATGTTCCATCAGGGGCGTAGCAAGGCTATCGTAACACTAATATAACACCAGTACGGGATGAATTAATCATTAAAAAATCGAATTCACAAAACCGACTTATACGAATTTACTTAAGAGTGAGAAAATTCACAAGTTTTTAACAAAACCTTTTGGCCAATTTTTAACTACTGTAAAGTGGTATTCTGTCATGTACAAGTACATATTCAATTCAAGTATATGGGAGTGCATGTATGCATCGTACGAAAAATATTAATTGAAAAATTATGTAGCAGCGGAAAAAACTTTTTTGTATCAGTATTAGTCGAGAAACCCCGCGTGCTTCCTTCAATTAGTTAAATTTTTCCTGGCAAGGTCCATGCACAAATTTTACGCAGGCGTCTTCTTTAGGAAGAATTCGCGAGAAAGCTACGTACAGTTGTCTTTGTTCAAAAACAGAGTTTCGAAAAACCCAAGGCAATGGTGTCCCTGAGCATGTTCTGTTTGACTGGAGTCTAATTGATTGTCATAGCGAAAACTTGCTTAACGGAAAACTGACAATGCTGAAACTTGAATGAGTTTCTGATAACATAAATCTATTTCGAATAAACACGACTTTTCAAATAGCCTTTTCAGTCGAAACTAAGGCTTGAATCACATGAGTTCCCAAACCAATAAACAATTAAACGCTTTCCGTTACACAGTCTTTTCTCGTAAAGTTTTTCAGCAGCATAAAATCGTTCTAACCTTAAGCTTGAGTCGGTGTGGTAGCTTTTTACATGGAGCTAGACTGTTTTAAAGTTCTGTAGAGTATTTTGGTCTCCTTGCTCTCCCGGATAAGACGTGGATAACGATAAAACGGTTATACATTTTGAGATACTGTATGAAAAATTATTAAGTCCAAGCTCACATGAATTCGTTTTTTTTGACAAAACTTAAAATATTTTTGAAAGGGTCGTATTTTGACCCAAGATTACTAGTGTTTTGGTCAACTAGTCAGTCAGGACTATTTTTTCCCTGCCTCGCATTTTTGTCGTATAAATATCTATTATTTGTATGTATTTATAATGCAATTGCGATTGATTAATTGTACTTTGGAAATTATATTTCTCTCCGCCATTGGTAATTGATTGACAGTTTTATTTTACTTCAGTGGTTTTCAATATCAAATCGTTCAAAAAGGGTGAAACGGACTATATAGAATTTTTCATATAAAAATGAGTGCACGTTATTTAAGATTTACGACGTCAGAACTCCACAGCGTTGCCAAAACATCAGAATAGTTAATAAGTAAGGAATTTTTAAAATGTCAACTATTTAAGAATACAATACACTAGTCAATTGAATTTTTAAAATGTAGTAAAAGGAGTAAAAAAAACTTTATAAAGGTACTTTGGTACTGTAGGTATAAACTTTGTAAAGGTTTTATAAATTTAATGAACCCAATGCTAATAATAATAATGTATAATTAACGAATTGACTAATGTGACTATCCTTTTACCATCTGTTTTTGTGGTTCTGACACTTCTTTTGTCTTCATTTTTCCATGAACGAAATATTGTTCCATTTTGGAAGATCCATATTTCATAAAAAAAACATATACAAACTTATACAGAAATTTATCTGCAATATAATTTCTTAAAATAAAGTTCTCTTTACTGCACTATTAGGCAGTTCCATTTCTCTACGCCTTGGAGAATCTTTTTTTTTTTTTCATCTGAAACCCAATTCGTTTAATAACCTCCATAATGATGTAATGTAAGCATCGAACATCTGCTTCTCAACAAAGTTCTCTCTTAATAATTTTTAAGTTACATGTTTTTCTATAAAGAAAACATTATGATTTAATAAACATTTCTTATGAACAATCATTCTGTCTACCTTTGCTAATTTGAGAAAGTTCTTACTACTTGATTTGTACATGTCGTAAATAATATCACGAATACCACTGACATTCAACTCTTCTGTATTAGTTTCTCTTTTTTTACTACCGTTTTTTAGGAGGTGATTTTAAAAGTTCATTATTTTTAACAGCTTGAGAAATATTATTAACAGTAGATACACTTATTAGTAACACACTAAAATACATAAGAAAACATTTTAATACAAAATTATATATTCTAAATTCTTTAACTTATCTCTTTGAGAGCATTTAATAGTAAAAAACCCCGCCATTATTACATGTTCAAAATAATCTATTAAAGATAATCAGCTATTATCAGCTTTCTACAGACTATTCAGTTGTTTTTGGCATAGCACAATCACAATACACAACAATAATTACTTTTTAAAGCTTTTATGCTAAATTTAATATGTACGAGGCATGTTTTTTTTAAGTAAGTACCGTTTTGCGATTCCGCCGCCGCAGCGCTACGGTCGGCGTTCCGTGCATGAGCGCTGGTTACCTACATCTCTTGTCTACGCACTGACGCCATTACAGACTGATTCTTCATTGTATACTTGTTTACTCCAGTGTTTAAGATGCCTCCAATAATCGTGAGTCACGCTGATTGTGAAGTACGGGCTGTTATACGATTTCTTAGTGCTAAAGGCGTAAAACCAATCGATATTCATCGTGAGATCGTTGAAGTTTACAGACAAAACATTATGAGTGATGGAATGGTAAGGAAATGGGTGAGAGCATTTAAAGATGGCCGCACAAATGTGCATGATAAAGAACGGAGTGGGCGTCCTTCGGTCGTTAATGAAAATTTGGTGCGAGGAAATTTGGAAAGTGGAAGAAAAGGTGAGAGAAAACAGACGCTTTACAATTTCATCATTGTCCGACTGCTTTCCTCAGTATTCTCGTAGTGTTTTGTATCGCATTGTTACCGAGAACTTGAATTACAGGAAATTGTGTTCACGTTGGGTTCCAAAAATGTTGACGGATTTGCACAAAACCCAACGTTTAGGCAGTGCATTGACTTTCCTTGAGCGGTACCACAGTGAAGGTGAAGATTTTTTAGACCAAATTGTTACTGGTGACGAAACGTGGGTGGCCTACGTCACACCAGAATCGAAACAACAATCCATGGAATGGCGACTTTTATCACCACCCAAAAGAGTGAAGTTTAAGCAAACTATTTCTGCCCAGAAAATCATGTGCACAGTTTTTTGGGACAGAAAAGGAGTATTGCTAGTGGAGTTTCTACCTCGTAATGAGACAATCAATGCAGCGTCTTATTGTGAGACATTGAAAAATCTGCGTCGTGCAATCCAGAACAAAAGACGTGGCAAGTTGAGTAAGAGTATCGTTTTGCTGCATGACAATGCCCGTCCACATGTGGCTAATCAGACCAAAGATCTCATCAAATCATTTAAATGGGAAACTCTAGATCATCCTCCATACAGCCCTGATCTGGCGCCCAGCGACTACCATTTGTTCCAGCACTTGAAGAAACACCTGGGTGGTCAGCGTCTTCAAGACGATAACGAAGTCAAAACATTTGTGATGCAGTGGTTAACAAGTCAGGCGGCAGAATTTTATCAGGAGGGTATTCAAAAACTGGTGCCACGTTATGACAAGTGCCTCAATATTCACGGAAATTATGTAGAAAAGTAGATTAAGGTACAGTCTTTCATGTAAAAATAAAATTATTGCCATATCTTTGCACGTCTTTTTTTAATTCCAAAACGGTACTTACTTAAAAAACACGCCTCGTATTTATAAATACAATTTATTAATATATAATATTGTTACGAACATGCATTCGACGTAGCCCATATAACGGTTGCATCACGAAACGACGAAAAGCTTCCAGAGATGTATCGAGCGCGGGAGAGATCGACCGGTCAAACAAACGAATTAGAGGTGGACTACTCCAAAATAGTCTAGTAAATAATAACTTTTATATATAAGTAGTTCTGATATTAGCTAAGTTTTGTGGATAAGATATTTTCGTGCTGTAAACTTATAAATAAATATAATTATATAAATTAAGAACCACTCGTTTTATTTAAAAACGGTACAGTGGTGTCAGGTGTGGGGTTTAAAAATAAATTCAGCAGTGATTGCTAAAAAAAAAGACTTTTGAACTTTTGAAAAGTATTGTTCGTCGGGAACATCCGCGTAGTTCTTTGTAAAAAAAAGAACATTTAAAAAGTACGTGTTTGCCTGACCAAAGATGCTGGTAGTAGAACTTGCAGTAAAACAGTTGTGTGAGCAACTAGAAGAACGCGATGAAGACTGCAGCGGGTCCAAGAAGATCCTTTAAGAACGACTGAAGGATGTTCTCAACAAGAATGGAGATAACCCAGAGACATTCCAGTTCCAGTCAGCAGAAGAAGCAGTTTTAACGAAAATAAAAAATGTGTCGCAAATGATCGAAGAGAATTCTAGAAAAAATGATGATAAATTCGAAAACGTTTCCAAAAGATTCGATGAAACGTCTCAAATTATTAAAGAAGCAGCTAGACAAAATGTATCTAGAAGATTCGACGAGACTTCACAAATAATTAAAGAAGTATGTATTCAGAACAATGAGAAATTTGAAGAAGTTTCAAGAACATTCGATAAGATACAGAAAAATGTAAACAAGATAGAAGACGTAGAAGAGAAGATCAAACAATTGGAGACCATGATAACTAATACGAAAGTGCTACCACCAGTTAATGCAGTAGTTAAAAAATGTGTCGCAAATGATCGAAGAGAATTCTAGAAAAAATGATGATAAATTCGAAAACGTTTCCAAAAGATTCGATGAAACGTCTCAAATTATTAAAGAAGCAGCTAGACAAAATGTATCTAGAAGATTCGACGAGACTTCACAAATAATTAAAGAAGTATGTATTCAGAACAATGAGAAATTTGAAGAAGTTTCAAGAACATTCGATAAGATACAGAAAAATGTAAACAAGATAGAAGACGTAGAAGAGAAGATCAAACAATTGGAGACCATGATAACTAATACGAAAGTGCTACCACCAGTTAATGCAGTAGTTTTAGATCGGGTAGTGAAAGAAGAATCACCTAGAGACGAAACGACACATCATATGAGATGCAAATTGCCACCATTTAATGGAAAGTCTTCTTGGTCCATGTACCTTAGACAATTTGAAGCTAATGCAACAGCCAATCATTGGACAGAAGAAGAAAAAGCTGTTTCCTTGACTGATACTTTAGAGACAGTGAACTACAGAAAGCTTTACGACTAGCAAGACCGAAAGTTTTAGATGAACCGCTCGCCATTGCCTTGGAACACGAGACAGCTAGTCGAGCTTCACGGGGCTTTCGAGTACGAACCTCTGAAGAGAGCGACGAACAAAACAATAAACGTCTGGAGGAAATCGTACGGAAAGTAGTTCGTAACACGATGCCGAAGAGACGCGAAACCAGATGTTGGAATGGTGGCGACGTAGGTCACATTTGCCGTAAATTGCAAGAAAATAATACAACAGTCAGGTCAGAAAGAGTAGCAATCGACATTGCAGGACCACTTCCAGAGACGAATAATGAAAATAAATAAACTCCTGGACAAAATTAACGCACCACTTTAAATAATCTAAATATTTACAATATGAAGACAAAATAAAACTAAGTTACATTGAAAAAATAATAAACACCTACAAATAAGTCGAACATGACTTTGTCATGACCTTAATTTGCCTTATTGATTCTTTAAAAATTTGTTTTTGCCGGAAATGCGTAAATAAGCTAGCATAACTCCAAATTGCAAAAAGGAAAAAAATCAGTAAAGTAACACAATAAAATGCATCTGGTCACTAATACCGAGTGGGCCCTCCTCTGCTTCTTAGGACTGCATTTATGCGTCGAGGCATATTTGATATCAAATGTTCAACAAAAACTTGCGGAATATTCTCCCATTCTTCAATAACGGCCCCAATGAGTTGGTTGTGGTTGGCATAGGGGGTCTACGACTTCGAATCTTTTTTTTTTGAGATAGCCCCATAGATGCTCTATAGGATTCATGTCCGGACTGCTAGGTGGCCACTCTAATAATGGAATATCAACATCATTTAGGTAGCCAATAACCTGTCGAGAAACATAAGGACGAGCGTTGTCTTGCATGAATAAAAAATTAGGTCCAAGAAACGGAGCAAAAGGCACTACATGTTCGACAATAATGTTGTCTAAGTAATAATGGGCATTCATAGAACTCGTACGTATGGGGACCAACTCCGTACGAGCTTCAAAACAAATTCCCCCCAAAACATTTTAGAGCCACCACCAAAAGGTACTTTAGGAGAGATATTGCAGCTGGTAAACCTTTCTCCTCGCCTTCGCGAGACACGCTCACGACCATCTGGAGCTTTTAGGCTTACTTTAGTCTCATCGGAGAAAATAACTCGTTTCCAATCATCGATGGTCCAATTTTGATGCAATCTTGCAAAATTCAATCTCTGAACCCTGTGTTCTCTGGTAAGCAAGGGTTTTTTGGCCGGTTTCCTGTTGCTCAATTCTGCTTCATGTAAACGTCTTCTAACTGTTCGACTTCGAGACGATATCGCGACATTTCGAACATCTGCTAGTTAATTTTTTAGCAAATTGCTGGTGACTCTCCTATCTCTGAGAGCACGTTGTCTCAAAAAACGATCATCAATTTGATTAGTGCAACGTTTTTGCCCTTCACCTGGTCTTCGATGGTACGACCCTGTTTCATTATATCACCTCAACTTGCGACTGATGCTGGAATGATGTCTTCCTAACAAACCTGCAACGTATGTCATTGAATATCCTTCATCTAGGAGAGTCGATGCTCGCACTGCCTCCATTGACAAATTTCTTTGTCGGTTCATTTTTTTATTTAATTTTTATGCAAATGAACTTCCATGTGATAAAAAATATCACAATAAAAAGCTTGTTTCTCACAAGCACTTTGCTTTAATCGGCACTTTTAAGCATCTTTTAAGCAACAGACACTTTTATCGGCAGTTTAACTCACTTTTAGTCTAAAACGAAGTTAATACAAATTATTGTTAAATCAAGACTATTATTAGCTTACGTAACAACTGTCATTGTCAAACAAGGTCCATAGGCAACTTTTTGCACAGTAAATTATCAATAAAGATTATTGAGAAAAATATGAGTGGTGCGTTAATTTTGACCAGGAGTTTATATCCTGGTAGCCATGGATTATTTTACGAAATGGACTGAGGCCTATGCGATACTTTGCGAAACACATTAGTGTTTGTTTTTTGAGAACGATTTCCGAAATGAAAATTCAAACTTATATTTATCAGTTTATTTATGCAATTTAAAGCGTAATCCTGTTTTAGATACCAACTGATCCTAATTATATTTTTAGAAGTGACAAAATTTTAAATGTTGAACTACTGGTTGTACAGTTAATAGGAACGAATTATAAAATAATCTGTATATACTATTTTTGTTGCACGTTACGATTTATACAAAGTGACGTCACTTACATACCACAAGAAAATAGCTTCAGAATGATAAATATAATTCTTATATCAGTTATTTTAATATGATATAAAGAAACTTTAACCCTGATGGCAGCCACTTTAGAGATTTACAAAAAATAATTTTTTTTCGCTCTGACTTTTATCAATTATATAATAAGATTTATAGGTGAAATCGACATATCTTCTTTCAAGGTCAAATAAAAACCCTCAAATAGAGATCAATCTTCAATCACGGCGAGAAAAAGATCCCCTTGACTATGAAACTTATTTTTTATATTTGAAATTTAACTTGTTTTTTTTTGTTTCAGAATATCGATAGAAAATATATAAATATGTTGGTTACCTGTAACTATTTTGTGGATTACGTAGATGCTGTACTATTGGACGAGAGATCGGCTTTGACTGTTGATATTATTTACGAATTTTTAACTTTACTTTTTCCAAAGGTGAGTTATTATTTCCGAATGAAGATAAGTATAGACTAATAATGCTGTTAGAAATGTTTAATTTTTCCCGATATACTTTAATTTTTCGAGTACGTACCCGGCTATTTATAGCTTTCACGCCCAGTTTCCCCTTTCGAGTTTCGGCTACTGCCATTGAATTTGCGAGCCATAGGTCATCGAGAGTACACAGTGAAGCGTATGGTTTATACAGGATGTCAAGTGTTTTATATTCTGTAGTTTATCTCGTTCGCAGAGCGCTGCGTTTTCGGTTTTTATGACAGATAATGTTAGAATGCGATTGATCCTTAATAATACCAGACAATCTATCACCTCCAATCATTATAGTAAAATTCTCTTGTTAGTAATAGAGTTTATTTATAGAGGTTACTTTTATAACTACTCTTTTGGAGCGTTGGATCTCACCTTTATCTTTTCAAAGTCTTTATCGGTTTCAGTTCTTATAACTGCTTAAATTTCCTGTGGAATGGTTAACAATTAAGTATTTTTGAGGGATCTCACAGTTATGTTATTTTTTTCTATCGATGCACGATACTTCTTAAAATGTGCTCGTCAAAGACCAAAAATGATCTAATAGAACTGATTTACCCCTTCGCACTAAAAAAAGAATCATTTGCTATACCACACAACAAAACGAAAGATAGAATAATCATATAGGTTCGCGATCCTGGGATTACAAGAGAGGAAGTAAAAAACGTTAGATGAGATTGATGAACGAAACTATAAAACATGCTGAACAAGATAAATGACAACAACACTGGATATAGCCTACCGAAGGAGACAAGCGAGGTCTATTTCCTAGAAAATCAACGAATGGAATAAAGACCGATTTGGAAATTACAATGCACGGAATATTTAATGTTATATTCTGATGTATTGTTCTGATTTCGATTTATTCTTTTTCCCACGTTAGACGAGGCAATGAAGCAATAAACCAACCAAATGTTTGCAGTTGAATGGATCTCAATGAAACTTTTCGTATGAGTGCCAGGAAATATGTTGAACAAAAATGATGATGTGGAAATGAAAATTACATTATTGAACAAGGAAAATGCATTTTTATCATTATCATCATCGTCAGTGGCTTGACAATCCGTTGTGGATCTGGCCTGCTCACAAAGAAGTCGCACCTTCTGTCGATTCCTGGCAACTTCCCTCCATCTTCTGACCCGTAGAATCTGTAGGTCTTCTTCCACATCATCAATCATCTCCTTCGTGGTCGTCCCCTACTTTTTGTGCCCTCTGGTTTTGAAAATTTTAATTCCTTCGTGTATATAATTTGAATTGCTCAAATGTATAGTTGTTAATTTGAATTCGGATATTTGAGGGTTTTAGAAACCAACATATATTTGATTTTTTCCTCGTTTACCACAAGTCTTAATTCACTTGCCGCATCCGCAAGCCTTATAAAACACTGCACCCTGTCTCTCAAACTTCTGCCCACATAACTATATCATCAGCGAATGCGAGAATTTACGTCGATCTATTAAAAATAAGAGTCGGCAGTCAACGGAGTCCGCATAGCCATGATGATTTCCAACCTAAGAAGAAGAAGAAGATTAAAAATAATTCCATTCATTCTAATATTTAATTGTTTGATTGCCTTTTCCAAAGCAATATTAAAGATGAGACACACCAGTACGTCCCCTGTCTTAGACCAATATTAATGTCAAAGAACGTATAGTTTTCTCCTTCAATTCTAACCCATGAGCTCACATTTTGCATTGTTAGTTGACTTTCCAGCAGTAAATCCACATTGATATTGACCAAAAATATCCTTTGTAAAATGTTAAGTTTTTCAAACAATACATTGCCGAAGATTTTATACGCACATGGTAACAGAGTAATGCCTCTATAGTTCTTACGCTCCAGTTGATCACCCTTTTTATGCAACGGATCTATTATTCCCTTTAGCCACTCTTTTGGTACCAATTCATTCTACCATATAAATACTATTAGTTTATGGATTGCTGCAAAAAGTTGATCACCACCTTCTTTATACATTTCCGAATAGATTTCATCGATTCCTGGGGCTTTATTGTCTTTGAGTTTTAGAATGGCATTTGACACTTCTTCTCTTGTTGGGTCTTCACTGTGTAGTTGACGTTGTAGATTTTGTTGATTGTCTATGTTGTAACCTCCTTCAATATCGTTTATATTTAGATGTTCGCTGAAATGTTGTGCCCATCTATTAAGAACTGAGTTTTTATCATG